>NC_073691.1:205572139-205654808 GCF_029784155.1 Uranotaenia lowii | reverse complement strand
GTAATGAGCATTTAGAAATGCAGAATTTAAATTTTTCGGAACGTGTTCCTTCGAAGGTTGTCGCCGTTCCGGATTTATGGAGGGTTGAATTGTGTTAAACACAAAGTAAAATAATTGCTTGATTCCCGGCTCGAATGAAGTGTGAAACAATTTACACGGCAGAGAAGTTGCAATCAAATTTTGCAATTTTGAGCAAAGATTGTAAATACCGTAAAATAAATTCAAAAATTCTGACAATCTTGACAATTTTGACAATTTTGACAATTTTGACAATTTTGACAATTTTGACAATTTTGACAATTTTGACAATTTTGACAATTTTGACAATTTTGACAATTTTGACAATTTTGACAATTTTGACAATTTTGACAATTTTGACAATTTTGACAATTTTGACAATTTTGACAATTTTGACAATTTTGACAATTTTGACAATTTTGACAATTTTGACAATTTTGACAATTTTGACAATTTTGACAATTTTGACAATTTTGACAATTTTGACAATTTTGACAATTTTGACAATTTTGACAATTTTGACAATTTTGACAATTTTGACAATTTTGACAATTTTGACAATTTTGACAATTTTGACAATTTTGACAATTTTGACAATTTTGACAATTTTGACAATTTTGACAATTTTGACAATTTTGACAATTTTGACAATTTTGACAATTTTGACAATTTTGACAATTTTGACAATTTTGACAATTTTGACAATTTTGACAATTTTGACAATTTTGACAATTTTGACAATTTTGACAATTTTGACAATTTTGACAATTTTGACAATTTTGACAATTTTGACAATTTTGACAATTTTGACAATTTTGACAATTTTGACAATTTTGACAATTTTGACAATTTTGACAATTTTGACAATTTTGACAATTTTGACAATTTTGACAATTTTGACAATTTTGACAATTTTGACAATTTTGACAATTTTGACAATTTTGACAATTTTGACAATTTTGACAATTTTGACAATTTTGACAATTTTGACAATTTTGACAATTTTGACAATTTTGACAATTTTGACAATTTTGACAATTTTGACAATTTTGACAATTTTGACAATTTTGACAATTTTGACAATTTTGACAATTTTGACAATTTTGACAATTTTGACAATTTTGACAATTTTGACAATTTTGACAATTTTGACAATTTTGACAATTTTGACAATTTTGACAATTTTGACAATTTTGACAATTTTGACAATTTTGACAATTTTGACAATTTTGACAATTTTGACAATTTTGACAATTTTGACAATTTTGACAATTTTGACAATTTTGACAATTTTGACAATTTTGACAATTTTGACAATTTTGACAATTTTGACAATTTTGACAATTTTGACAATTTTGACAATTTTGACAATTTTGACAATTTTGACAATTTTGACAATTTTGACAATTTTGACAATTTTGACAATTTTGACAATTTTGACAATTTTGACAATTTTGACAATTTTGACAATTTTGACAATTTTGACAATTTTGACAATTTTGACAATTTTGACAATTTTGACAATTTTGACAATTTTGACAATTTTGACAATTTTGACAATTTTGACAATTTTGACAATTTTGACAATTTTGACAATTTTGACAATTTTGACAATTTTGACAATTTTGACAATTTTGACAATTTTGACAATTTTGACAATTTTGACAATTTTGACAATTTTGACAATTTTGACAATTTTGACAATTTTGACAATTTTGACAATTTTGACAATTTTGACAATTTTGACAATTTTGACAATTTTGACAATTTTGACAATTTTGACAATTTTGACAATTTTGACAATTTTGACAATTTTGACAATTTTGACAATTTTGACAATTTTGACAATTTTGACAATTTTGACAATTTTGACAATTTTGACAATTTTGACAATTTTGACAATTTTGACAATTTTGACAATTTTGACAATTTTGACAATTTTGACAATTTTGACAATTTTGACAATTTTGACAATTTTGACAATTTTGACAATTTTGACAATTTTGACAATTTTGACAATTTTGACAATTTTGACAATTTTGACAATTTTGACAATTTTGACAATTTTGACAATTTTGACAATTTTGACAATTTTGACAATTTTGACAATTTTGACAATTTTGACAATTTTGACAATTTTGACAATTTTGACAATTTTGACAATTTTGACAATTTTGACAATTTTGACAATTTTGACAATTTTGACAATTTTGACAATTTTAACAATTTTGACAATTTTGACAATTTTGACAATTTTGACAATTTTGACAATTTTGACAATTTTGACAATTCTGACAATTTAAATTTTGACAATTTTGACAATTTTGACAATTTTGACAATTTTGACAATTTTGACAATTTTGACAATTTTGACAATTTTGACAATTTTGACAATTTTGACAATTTTGACCATTTTGACAATTTTGACAATTTTGACAATTTTGACAATTTTGACAATTTTGACAATTTTGACAATTTTGACAATTTTGACAATTTTGACAATTTTGACAATTTTGACAATTTTGACAATTTTGACAATTTTGACAATTTTGACAATTTTGACAATTTTGACAATTTTGACAATTTTGACAATTTTGACAATTTTGACAATTTTGACAATTTTGACAATTTTGACAATTTTGACAATTTTGACAATTTTGACAATTTTGACAATTTTGACAATTTTGACAATTTTGACAATTTTGACAATTTTGACAATTTTGACAATTTTGACAATTTTGACAATTTTGACAATTTTGACAATTTTGACAATTTTGACAATTTTGACAATTTTGACAATTTTGACAATTTTGACAATTTTGACAATTTTGACAATTTTGACAATTTTGACAATTTTGACAATTTTGACAATTTTGACAATTTTGACAATTTTGACAATTTTGACAATTTTGACAATTTTGACAATTTTGACAATTTTGACAATTTTGACAATTTTGACAATTTTGACAATTTTGACAATTTTGACAATTTTGACAATTTTGACAATTTTGACAATTTTGACAATTTTGACAATTTTGACAATTTTGACAATTTTGACAATTTTGACAATTTTGACAATTTTGACAATTTTGACAATTTTGACAATTTTAACAATTTTGACAATTTTGACAATTTTGACAATTTTGACAATTTTGACAATTTTGACAATTTGGACAATTTTGACAATTTTGACAATTTTGACAATTTTGACAATTTTGACAATTTTGACAATTTTGACAATTTTGACAATTTTGACAATTTTGACAATTTTGACAATTTTGACAATTTTGACAATTTTGACAATTTTGACTATTTTGACAATTTTGACAATTTTGACAATTTCGACAATTTTGACAATTTTGATAATTTTGACAATTTTGACAATTTTGACAATTTTGACAATTTTGACAATTTCGACAATTTTAACGATTTTGACAATTTTGACAATTTTGACAATTTTGACAATTTTGACAATTTTGACAATTTTGACAATTTTGACAATTTTGACAATTTTGACAATTTTGACAATTTTGACAATTTTGACAATTTTGACAATTTTGACAATTTTGACAATTTTGACAATTTTGACAATTTTGACAATTTTGACAATTTTGACAATTTTGACAATTTTGACAATTTTGACAATTTTGACAATTTTGACAATTTTGACAATTTTGACAATTTTGACAATTTTGACAATTTTGACAATTTCGACAATTTTTACAAGAAAAAGTATAGTTGGCAAGTGAGCCCTTCACAGGGAATCTTTTTTCCAGATGCAATTCCAATTACAGAATCGACCAGCTAACCAACCAACTCGGCAATTGTTCCGATTCCATTCCTGAGGAGGAAACTTTTATTTTGCCTTCACTCAACCAATCTGTAGCAAGGAGCAGCATCTTGGGCCAGCAACTATGCCACCCTCCCATTTTTTCAGGATTTTTTTTTTTTTTTGCTTTCTTGCTCCAATCTATTATAATTTCATTTCAGTTTAAATTGCTGATTGTTTGCGTTCGATTCGATATCTGCCGGACGTCGCCGACGTCTGCTGGAATCGACACAAAGTCGGATTATCCTTCGGGACGCTCATCGATTCCGTTGTTTAGTTGATGCTAGCTACACTTTTGCTACCTTCCTACTTGCTATCGAAGCTTCTGTTTCTGTTGTGTACCTTGTTGACCATGCCAGTTTATCGATGTCGAAATGAATTGGAGCCAATCGTTTGTTGTGTACAACGAGCTTTCATCTTTTTCTTTTCCTTAAGACTTGTGTTTCTTCCTTTCCCCACCCCAGATGCTATCTTCAAAGATGGAAAGATCATCAGCTTTGTGCGATTGTAAAACTGGGAACCCACCCCCATTTCTTTCAACTACCGAGTTCGATCAATGTGAAGAGGTACCTGCTTCTAAGGAATCTTTGTCGTCGTCAGCATCGGGTTGTTGTTTATTGTTTGTTTCCTCAATATTCTGGGTGCTCTTTGGATTAACGAAGGAAAAACTTGTTCCAACAAACAATGCTGCAATGAATGGCTTCTCCTCGATTCATCTTTGGAGCAGAATCACTTAACTTTGCTGAAGCTTTCAAATAATTTTTATTGATTTCATTCGAGAATAGCTGATATTTCAACAACAAAAAATACAGCAACTATTAAAATCAGTGAATTGTACACAATGATTATCTCCTTCTATGGCGACCGTCGAAAATTGAGTAATTCCAGGAAAAAGGATACAAATGAAGTTTAAGAAAATTAAAAAAATATCAAAGAGCATCCCATTACATGGCGACCGTCAAAAACTATGTCATCATGTTTAAAAGTACGAATCGTCTTTATTCCATAATTCATGAGTATTAAAAAAGATTTTTACAGTTGAATCATGAGCAATATTTGGGCTGATACTTTAAGCGAAAAGTAATAGAAAATTGGTCGAAGAAATTCAAATAGTATTTGTACAACTTGAAATTTATCTATAAAACGAACCCGAAACTCATTTCTTTGTTGACATTTGGATCATACAAATCAATTAAGTTATAGATGCTAGAACGAAATTCAATAAAATATTTTTTTCTCGAATCATTTGAACGATTTTTGCGAGCATCACATTCCAAGTGAGATCAAATCGTTATCGTAGCCAACCTCTGAAAGCTTTCAGTTCCGGGAAATTTTCATTAGTGCATTGCTTTGGCACCAATTTTGGCAGAAAACCAAAGCAGGTGCTCCCGTTGGCGGTCAGACTTGGTGAGGTTGGTGGAAAATGCTACGGAAAAGCCTCCAAGCTTATGAGGTAGATTGAATTCATTTGATGCAATTGAAATATTCAGCATTCCGCTGGCTTTGGGTTTAGTTAGATTTGCATTTTGCAGCCCATCAGAGCGATACACGTTGAAGGACGGTTGTAGTTTCGGGCTCTTTCATGTTGTGCTTATCGATTTTAGATCGCAAATAATTATATTTTGAAATGTTTATATTCCATATCTCGGTAAGGTTTATTTGATCCTTGTACTTTTTCTCCAGCATATATTTATTTTTTCATATAAATCAAAAATAACATGATTGTGATGACTAAATAGGTTCGCTATAATGATTTTACCATCTTAGCAAGTTATCGTATTGTCAATTTTGCCATACTCTTCATTGTTCCATTAAACAACTGTCATTTTTTCCACCCCCATCATTCGGCTACAGAAGAAATCTGTCGGAACAGTCCAACCGAAAGCCGCCTACAGAATTTCCCAAAGTCGACGGACTGAATCATTAAATGGCAATCTCATTTCCCGTTCATCATTCACAACTTCTCCTCGGCCGGGACAAAGCAGCATCCCAGCATTAGTGAAGCCTTTTCGAAACTTTTCTCTGAAAGCTCTGACAGAGATTAACTGACTGTTCAACTTCTGCCAGAAAACAAAACTGTTTACTCAGCGAATTAACTGAACCATTCGACGAAAACGCCACCACAACGCCGTACGCAAATTTGTTCGAGATTGCCTCTTTTGGTTATTTGTCGGCGATATGGAGGAACATCGCCGGTGGAGGATTTTCCACTTTTCAAATCTTCTTCCTAAAGCGAACGAAATAGGGGTGAAGCAAATGAAAAAAAAAATGCTGGAAAACGATGTGCAAATAAATCAACAAATGATACCATTTACCATCAGCATTCATCTTTTTTCAGGTGCCCCTCAGCTCTGACTGGAGCAAAATTCAGCCGAATTTCGGAGAATTTTCCGGGGGGAATTCCTCGTCCATTGCAACTGATACATACTTAGAAGGTACCGATTCCCAGGCTGTCGAAAAGATAAACGCCTCCACATTCCACTTTTGGCACCAAACGAGTGAAGGACGGACAAGGCGTCGCCAGTCGACCGGAACAATGATGCTGCTGCTCCGAATCCGTTTTCTTCGAGAGACCAGTTTGTGCGAGACGCAAGTTCCAAGGAAACGAGGCAACCAAGCTGACAGAACTTGCGGAAGGCCTTGGGGAACTCCACATGGTTGGTGCGTCGCGTGATTTATTTTATTTTATTTTTTTTGAATTTTACTACAACTGTTTGAAATTTAGTTTTGAACTTTTTAAACATTTCAAAGATTTTGCATTGGTTGTTATTTACAGTTTGAAATATGAGAATTATAGTTTTGTTTTTAGTGTAACAAAATATGGTTTCCCACTACATGGCGACCGTAGCAAACTTTTCGATCCAGTTTAAAAGTGTTTTGCGATATCTTACATTTGGTCCGCAATGAGAATTGAATTCAAATTTGATTTCAGAAAAGAGTTCAAATTTTAATTCGGATTCGAGTTTAGATTCAAATTCTGGTTCGAGTTCAGGTTCGAGTTAAGATTCTAGATAATATACGAGTTCAGATTCCAGTTCAGATTCGAGATAAAATTCCAGATCACATTGTAATTTGTATCAAATTCAGATTCGAGTTCAGATTCAAATTAAAATTCGAGCTTAGATTCGATTTCGGATTCTAGCTCATATTCAAGTTCTGATTCAAGTTCAGATTCGAGTTCAAATTCTTGCTCAGATTCGTGTTCAGATTCGAGTTCAGCGTCGAGATCAGTTTCAAGTTAAGATTCAGATTTAGATTGGAGTTCAGCTTCGAGTTCAAATACGAGTTCAGATTCAAATTCAGATTCGAGTTCAAAATCGAGTTTAGATTCGAGTTCAGATTCTAGTTCAGAATCGAATTCAGATTTGGGATAAAATTCGAGTTCAGATCTGAGCTCGTGTCTGAACTCGAATTTAAACTCGAATCTCAACTCGAATTTTATCCCAAATCTGAATTCGATTCTGAACTAGAACCTGAACTCGTATATTAGCTGCAATCTAAACTCGATTCTGAACTCGATTTTGAACTCTTATCTGAACTCGAAGCTGAACTCCAACCTGAATTAGAATCTAAACTTGAATCTGATCTCGCTGCTGAACTCGAATCTGAACACGAATCTGAAAAAGAATTTGAACTCGAATCTGAACTTGAATCAGAACTTGAATATGAGCTTGAATCTGAACTCGAATCTGAGCTCGAATCTGAATTTGAATTTAAACTCGAATCTGAATTTGATACAAATTATAATCTGATCATGAATATTTTTTTTTTTTGTTTCGATTATAGTCGTTTTACCATCTTTATGGCATTCGCGACTTTATCAACGTTACAGTTGGCGGATCGTTATTGAAAAACTTATCCGGTACAACTGTGTTCGATGTTTACTCTTGGGCTCGAACTCGCGGACATCGGCTCAGGAGACAACAGACTTGCCAACTGAGCTATATCATAAGCCAGATCATGAATATGAACTATAATCTTAGCTCGAATCTGAAGTCGATTACTTCAGATAATATTCGAATTCAGAATCAAGAAAAGATTCTAGATCAGATCTCGAGTTCATATCCGATTTCATATTCGAGTTCAGATTCGAGTTCAGATTCGAGTTCAGATTCGAGTTAAAATTTTAAGGATTCTAACGAAGAACAACTTATATGTGTCGAGTGTAAGGGTGTTGAAACAAACCCCAAATCCCTTCTTACTTGTGCCTATTGCTTTACAAACGTCCATCCCCGCTGCAAAAATTTTTTAGGAAGCACGGCTCGCAGAATGAAAACGCAGCAATTTTTCTGTAACCCAAACTGTGCAGGCATCTATACGAAAATTGTTGGCATGCATAGTACCCAATCAACAATAATAAATACGATAACCGAAGATATAAAGTTGGCTGTACATGGGGCAGTTGTGAACGAAATGCAGGAAATAATGACAGAGTTTAAGGCAGTTACTGCGGCTATTGAGGCATCTCAAGATTTTCTGTCTACGAAGTTCGATGAAATTCAATCGGACTTCAAAGATTTGAAAATCGAAAACGAGAACCTCAAAGCCGAAGTTAATGACCTAAAACTATCACAATCCAAATTGAATACTAAGGTAGACAAACTGGAAAGCAATCTGGATAAGATTAATCGGGAAGCTGTTTCCAACAATGCTATGATCTTTGGCCTTCCTATGATCAACAACGAAAATACCGTAGATCTTGTATGCAAAACATGTCAGAAAATTGGTTTCGATCTAAAATCTGATCAATTAGTAACCGCGAATAGATTGTTCTCAGCTAAAACAAAAGTCGATCCTTTTGCTCCAATTAAAATTACATTTAAAGATGTTTCGGTTAAAGAAGAAATCTTCGCTAAAAAATGGGCTTTTGGCAAATTGAACTCTGCTGCTCTTGATCCTCCTCTTTTAGTTAATGGGAAAAGTGGCAACGTTGTTTTTAGAGATGAGTTAACTCCTTTTGCACTTGAACTTTTGAATGAACTACGCGAATCACAAGACATCCTTGGAGTGAAATACATTTGGCCTGGTAGAGGGGGTGCAATTTTGGTTAAGAAGGAAGAAAATTCAAAACCAGACGTAGTTAAAACGAGAAGTGATGTTAGTCGTGTTATGCATAAATACCTAGATTTAACTGAAAAGGATACTCCGTCCCCCAAGCGCAAGAAGGTTTAAATTTTCTTTTTTTAATGTCTTTTGCTTGTGATGTATAGATTTCATGCTTTCGATGGATAATTTAATTAATAGAAATAGATTTAATTTAAGTATTTTAGATTTTAATGCCTCCGTGATAGGAAATAGTTCAAAAAAGTTACGGATGGAATATACGAAGCATGATCGATCTGGAAAAGTTTGACGATTTATTAGAAATTATCGAACACTCTAAAGTTATTTTTGATATAATCGTTGTAAGTGAAACATGGCTTTTGAACGAAAATTGTTCCCTGTATAAAATTCCTGGATACACTTCTTTTTTCTCATGCCGCAGTCAACCAAATGGCGGTGTAGCTATGTATGTTAAAAATAATCTTAAATTCAAACCGATCAACAATATTGTTACCGACGGATTCCACAGTATAGCCGTTGAGCTGTCCGTCAACGGTCAAATTATTGATGTACACGGCATTTACAGACCACCATCATATCCTTTCAACATGTTTCATGACAACCTAGAGTCACTGTTGTCTTCCGTTCCCGATAATCATTCTTGTTTTATTGTGACCTTAATGTTCCTGTTAATTTAGAAAACAACAATACTGTGATAAAGTACATAGCCCTCCTTGAATCCTTTGGATTTATTTGCTCAAATACACATACTACAAGACCAAATAGTAATAACATTTTAGACCACGTAATTTGTAAATATACCGACATAACACATATTAGAAACGATACCATTTTCACCGAAATTAGCGATCATTATCAAATTGTAACGACCTTTGATCTCAAATCCGAAAAACAAAATATAACTTTCGAAAAATCTATCATCAATTACGCCCAACTGAATGAGAGATTTGGAAACTTCTTAAGAGGAATTAATGTCGTAGAGGATGCAGACTGTTGTATTCGTAACATAATTTCCACCTATAACTCTTTGCTCTTATCTTGTTCAAAAAAAGTGCAAAAAACTGTAAAAATAAAAGGAAATAATTGTCCGTGGATAAGTTTCGATCTTTGGACCCTTATTGGAATAAAACATAATTATCTTAAAAGAGTAAAAAAACATCCGGAAAATCTACATTTAAAAGAAATGCTAAACCACATTTCCAAAAAAGTAGACCTTTGCAAAAGGAATTGTAAAAGATCCTACTATGAAAATATTCTGAGTAACACGCCAGGTTCAAAATTATGGAAAAATGTAAATTTAATACTCGGAAGATCACAAAACAAAACTGAAATTAACCTAAGAGCGGGTAACTTCATTCTAGAAAACCAACATGAAGTATGTAAGACCTTTAACAATTATTTCACCAGTATCGGAAAATCTCTCGCAAATAACATAACCGTTGACTCAAGTTTTGACACCTACAGGTATATTGACCGGATTTCTAACTCTTTGTTTTTGAGGCCCGCGTCAGTGGGTGAGGTCACCTTAGTCATTGAATCGTTGAATAACAAAAAAAGCAGTGGCCCCGACAATATTTCATCACAGGTGCTTAAACATCATAGTATACATTTCGCAAAAATTCTCTCGGAATGCTTCAACAAGATTTTAGAGACAGGAACCTACCCTGAATGTCTCAAGACAGCTAGAGTTATTCCAATATTTAAATCTGGAGATGCTCTCGATGTTAATAACTACCGTCCCATATCATCTTTAAGCATTTTTAGTAAGGTTTTCGAAAAGCTCTTAATAACCAGAATGAACAGCTTTCTAAACGAAAATAATGTTTTCTACAATCTTCAATATGGGTTTAAATCTGGAACAAGTACGCTTACAGCCATCTGCGAATTGCTAGATTCTGTGATTGAAAAAATAGATGCCAAAAAAATCGTGGGTGGACTCTTTCTAGACCTTAAGAAGGCCTTCGACACTCTTAATCATGGTATATTACACAAAAAATTGGAGTGTTATGGCATAAGAGGTCTAGCCAACAATCTTATACGCAGCTACTTGGCTAACAGGAAACAATTTGTCATCTTAGGTGAGGCAAAGAGCTCTCTAGAGAGCTTGGAAGTTGGTGTCCCACAAGGCAGCAATATAGGATTCTTACTGTTCTTACTATACATCAATGATCTCAGCAAATTACCGCTGCGTGGTGTACCTCGTCTATTTGCTGATGATACAGCCTTATTTTATCCTGAAAACTGCCCAAATGCTGTTATAACCAACATGGAAGAAGATTTAAAACTCCTTTACAAATATTTTTCAGCTAACCTCCTGACCCTCAATCTTGCTAAAACGAAGTACATGATTTTTCACTCTCCAAGGAAAAAAATCGAACTTAATTGCGATCTCAATCTATCCAATACAACTATAGAGAGGGTTACCAACTTCAAATATCTTGGAATAATTCTAGACGAAACTCTGTCATGGCTCTGCCACATTGATCAACTACATAAAAAAATTTCATCCCTGAGCGGAATCTTATGGAGGGTGAAAGCTTTTGTTCCACGTCATATTTTACTTAAATTTTATTTTGCTTTTGTACACTCCCGTTTATATTATTTAATAGCTGTATGGGGCAGAGCGTCGTTATCCCTTGTTTCTCGTCTACAAATCCTTCAAAACCGTTGTCTGAAAACTATATTCAATTTTCCCTTTCTCTATCCAACCAATCTAATTTATTCTAACCGCTCTCATAATATATTACCTCTCTCAATACTTTGTGATCTTCAAACTATAACCTATGATTTTGATAATTTAAACTCTTCAAACAATAATCAAAACTTAAGATTCAATGCGGGTTTGCGATATCACAATACTCGTCAATCTCACCATTTGATGCGCAGTACAAGTTCAACAAGCTTTGGCCAACGTCGAATTTCCTTCATTGGTCCAACCAAATTCAACAGCCTTCCTGAAGAAATTAAAAACAGTTCCAACAGAAATATTTTTAAGACCAAACTTATGCAGTACTTCAAAGATAACCTAAACCGATGATCAACCAACCACTTATTTCAGTCCTTTCTTTAATTTTTTTTTAATTTTCTTAGCGATAAATTTAATTTAAATTATGTAGTTTTAGTTGTATTCTTAGTTACTTTTTATATTAATAATTCTTTTAAATCTTAGTTTTTTTTCATTAGATAAATAATGGATCTCTTAAAAGGAATATTCTTCCACTGAGATTCATTTTAACAAATATTGTTATATTCCTTAATTACATTTCCTCGCATTAAATAATCATTTTGAAAGTTCTCAGCATTATTAAAACTTTGCTCGCGTTTTCAAGTATATATTAAGTCTTTTTTCTTGTTTTGCTGCCAGACATGCTGAGAACAGTTAGCGTCCATTACCAGGGGGCTCAAATCGAGCTTTTTGGTGTGGGGGAGTGTGGTGGGCCGCTAAGAAAAAAAAAAAAAAGTTAGAATTTGAATTCAGATTTGTGACCTGATTCTAGTTCTAATTCATATTCCGATTCGAATTCAGACTCGAGTTAAAATTCGAGTTGAGACTCGAGTTCATATTTGAGTTATGATTCGAGTTCGGATTCAAGTTGTGATTCGAGTTCAGATTCGAGTTCAGATTCGATTTCATATTCGAGTTCATATAAGGGTTCAGATAAAAGTTCAGAAATCCGCTTCAAGTTCAGACTCAAGTTAAAATTCGAGTTAAGATTCGAGTTCAAATTCGAGTTCAGATTTGAGCTAGTATTGAAGTTCAGATTCTTATTGCAATTCGAGTTCAGAATCGAAATCAGATTGGCGATCATATTCGAGTTTTTGATTGAGTTTAAATTCGAGTTAAGATTTGAGTTCAGATTCAAGTTCAAAATCGAGTTCAGATATGAGTTTTGATTCGTGTTGAGATTCGAGTTGAGATTCAAGTTCAGATTCGTTTCCAGAATCGAGTTCAGATTCGAATTTTGATTCGACTTCAGATTCTAGTTAAGATTCAGGTGTAGATTCGAGTTCAGATTCGAGTTCAGATTCGAGTTCAGATTCGAGTTAAAACTCGAGTTCAAATTCAAGTTCAGATTCAAGTTCAGATTCAAGTTCAGAATCGTGTTCAGATTCGAGTCTGGATTCGAGTTCATATTCAAGTTCAGATTTGAGTTCAGATTCGAATTCAAATTCGTGTTCAGAAACGAATTCTGATTTGAGTTCTGATTCTAATTCAGATCCGAGTTCAGACTTGAGTTCAGATTCTAGATCAAATTCGAGTTCAGGTTTGAGTTCAGGTTCAAATTCAGATTTGAATTTATATTCGAGTTCAGATTCGAGGTCAGATTTTAGTTCTGATTCGAGTTCAGATTCAAGATTGGAATCGAGTTCAGATTCAAGTTTGGATTCGAATTCCAATTCAAGTTTAGATTCGGGTTCAGTTAAGCGTTCAAATTCTAGTTCAGATTTCACTTCAGACTCGAGTTCAGATTTGAATTCAAATTTGAGTTCAGATTCGATTTAGATTCGAGTTCAAATTCGAGTTCAGATTAGAGTTCAGATTCAAGTGCAGATTCAAGTTCAGAATCGTGTTCAGATTCGAGTCCGGATTCGAGTTCTGATTCAAGTTCTGATTTGAGTTCTGATTCAAATTCAGATTCGAGTTCAGTTTTGAGTTCAGATTCTATACCAGATTCGAGTTCAGGTTCAAGTTCAGATTTGAATTCATATTCGAGTTTAGATTCTAGTTCAGATTCGAGTTCAGATTCGAGTTCTGATTTGAGTTCTGATTCGTGTTCAGATTCCAGATTGGATTCGAGTTCAGATTCAAGTTTAGATTAGAATTCCGATTCAAGTTTAGATTCGGGTTCAGATTAGCGTTCAAATTCTAGTTCAGATTTCACTTCAGACTCGAGTTCATATTTGAGTTTAAATTTGAGTTCAGATTCGATTTAGATTCGAGTTTAGAATCGTGTTCAGATTTAAGTTCAGATTCGCTTTCAGATTCGAGTTCAGATTCGAGTTCAGATTCGAGTTCAGACTCGAGTTCAGGCTTGAGTTCAGATGGATTGGATTCGAGTTGAGATTCGAATTCAGATTCGAGTTTGAATTCGAGTTAAGATTCAATTTCATATTCGAGGTCAGATTTCAGTTAATATTGAAGTTAATTCATGATAAATTCGAGTTTATTGTAGAGTTCAATTTCGAGTTCATAAAAAAATCATTATTCTAGTTTGGAGTCGGATTTGAACTCATATTCGTGTTCAGTTTCGAGTAAATATTGAATTTGAAATTCGACTTCAGATGCGAGTTCAGTTTTGAGTTTATATTCAAGTTCATCCTCGACAATTAAAGTATTATGCATTTATACCTGGTTCCAACTAAATTGATGGTTTTCAATTTTATGCTATTTGGAAAATGTTAAAAAATCATAATTTATTTCAAAAAAAAAATTACCTAATTATTTATTTTAAAATTCGAATAAAAAATATTCAATCTCAATCTAATAGTTGATAGTTGATAGCTTTTTGGAAAATGCTTTACTGTTCTTAAAACTAATACTGAATTTGTAATTTTCAAAAATTCCTCTACTTTTTTCTATTCTGAACCGCAAAATTATTTACTACTAATGACCAGCCACCATCATTAGAAACAATCAACGAATCCCAATAATTCATTGCTCGGTGGCATCTTCGTCGGAAGCTGGGGAACCATCATAATTTTAGGGAAGCTCTACTGGTCAACCGAGGCAGATAGAAACCTCAGCAGCAGCAGCAGGAAGTCGTGTCATAATTTTAATTTTCTTGGTTCCTCGTTCCCCTTTTTCCCGGGGTGGAAATCTCGACTCCAGAATTCCGCTTCTGGTGGAGTCAAATGCCGGACAAACGAACCCCCAGGAACGTTCCAGTGGGAAATTGGGGGAGGATAAATTTGATTTATTTGACAACAGAACACGTGGGGCTTCCTGAGTTTTCTTACGAATGTGCTCTTCGATACGACGCGACGGAACAAAAAGCAAGATGGCGCTCGAGGTTGAGGTAAACGCTTAATTTTATGTGGGAATCAGTAATTGAATCCTTTCCGAGAGTTCCCTCGGCAATTGTTCAATTGTGGAAAAATTAAACGAAAGTGATACAATTCCATTAAGATACCTTGAGCTACCGCACATTCCCTAACCTAGCCTATTCAGTTTGAACAACAACTCAATGAACGATTATTTAATTTCTGAGGAAATTCCATTGTCAGCACTCAGACAGTTGTACCTGAGCTCGAGGTAGAGAGGTATTTCCGAATCAAATTCCAAAACGGAAGCCTCTGTCTGCCAGTCAAAGACTGGAAATCCTTGGGAGGTAGTTGTGATTGCAGGTAAGCCATCGGGAGAAAGAGGGTGGAATTTTGAAATGCCTTCAATTCCGAGAATGACGAACATCGAAATTCATAGACTCAGGATTTTTTAGTCAGAAGCTTCCCACAAAGGTTCAAATTTCACCTCAATGAAATTCGCACCTCAATTTTTGATTGCTCAATAAACAACGGTTCCGTTCCAACTGGATCAGATGAAACCTCGAATCCGATAAATGCATTCCTTAAAGTTCTTCTAGCTTTGTTTCTCTCAGTCTCTGTCTCTCGTTTCTTCATTTCTCCAGGTATCGATGGCAGATCATAGCAATGAAGTTTGCCATGGATAGTTCTTGTTGTTGATTCCCTAGGGCTGAGGAGAATGAAACCGGAATAAGGAAGAAAAAATCCATTCCGTTCCGTAATCTTTTCCCAGGGAAAAGCTTCTGGATGCTATGAAAGTCAGAGGTGGTTGAGGGAAAAAATTCCGTAGAAAACTTAAACGGTAGTTTTGTTCTTTCCCTTCAGGGAGAACGCAGTGGGAAGAATTTTCCGAACTCTATCCGATCCATCCGCTTACCAGTTATGATGAGATGGCGAGCTGAGATGATGCTCAGTTCCCAGGTTCCCGAGGAACGTAGAACTTTGGCAAGAGGAATCTTGCATATAATAGAGAGGAATTTAATTTGTGCTTGGCATTATAGTCGGTAGGGAATAACGGAACCAAGAAGGGGCAAAAACCGAGCATTCAATAATACACCCCCACACACTCTTTTTGTCCAACGGACTGGCTGGTTGATCGTTTGGAATTCGAGTCCGATGTTTGGCATCTGCCTCAGAATTTACAGCTTTTTTAAAAAAAAAAAACAGGTAGAAGCAAATTGGAAAATCAATGAAATATGTGAAAGATTTTTCCGATTTTCAATGTAACTATAAAGTTTTGGCTTTAGATTCGAGTGGAAATTAAAGTTCACATTCGAAATCAGATTGAAAATCAATCCATGATTCAGATTTGAGCAAAAATTCAAATAGAGAGGCTTGAATTTAAAAATTTAAGTGCTGATACAACATAAGGTACAAGTAAACAGTCGAGTTCATATCAAAAATAAAATTTTTATCAAAATTCGAGTTAAGATTGAGATCAGATACAAGTTAAGTTTGGAGTTAAGATTTTAGCTCAAATTCGATTTTAGAAAAAAGTTTAAAATCGAATTCATAAGAATCGATATTAGAGTAATTATTCGAGTCCAAATCCATGTTCAGAATCGTGTTCAGATAAAAGTTCAGTTTCATGTTCAGATTCGAGTTCCAATTCGAGCTCAGATCCGAGTTAAGATTCAAGTTCAGATTCGAGTTCACAATCAAGTTCAGATAAGAGTTTGATTTCAAATTCAGTTTCAAGCTCACATTTGAGTTCAGATTCGAGTTCAGATCCAATTTCACATTCCAATTCAGTTTCAAGTTCAGATTCGTGTTCACAATCAAGTTCAGATTCGAGTTTGATTTCAAATTCTGTTTCGAGCTCAGAATTGAGTTTAGATTCGAGTTCAGATTTGAGATCAGATTCAAGTTCAGATTTGAGTTCAGTTTCAAGTTACGCTTCGTGTTTGGATTTGAGTTCAGATCAGAGTTCAGATTCGAGTTCATTTTCGAATGCAGATTCAAGTTTAAATTACATTTCAAATTTAGTTAAAATTTTTGTTTAAATTCAAGTTCAGTTTCGAGTTTGGATTCGAGTTCAGATTCAAGATAATTCAAATTCGAGTTCAGATTCGAGTTACAAGATCAGATTCGTGCTACGATTCGAGTTTCAATTCAATTTCTGATTCGAGTTCAAATTTGAGTTCAGTTTCTACTTCAGATTGAAGTTCAGATTCAAGTACAGATTCGAATCAAGATTCGAGTTCCGTTTCGACTTCAGATTTGAGTTCAAATTCAAGCTCAGATTCTTGCTCAGATTCGAGTTCAAATTTGAGTTCAGGATCGAGCTCATTTTTCATTTCAGATTTGAGTTCGGATTCTAGTTCATATTCGGGTTCAGATTCTAATTTAAATAAAAATCGAATTCTGATTCGATTTCTGATCCAAGTTCAGATTCGGGTACAGGTTCCAGTTCAGATTCGCGTTCAGATTTGAGTTCAGACTCGAGTCCAGATTCGAATCAAAGTTTCGATTTCAGATTCAAGTTGAATTTGTGATCAGAATCGAGTTCAGATTCGAGTTCTAATTCGAGTTCATGTTCGAGATCAGATTCGAGTTGAGATGTGATTTCAGATTCGAATTCAGTTTCGAGTTAAGTTTTCAGTTCTGATTCGATTTCCGATTCGAATTAAGTTTTGATTTTAAATTCGAGTTCAGATTCGAGTTCAAATTTTAGCTTAGATTCGAGTTCAGATTCGAGCTCAGATACGAGTTCAAATCCAAGTTCAGATTCAAGTCCAATATTTGAGTTCAGATTCGAGATCAGCTTCGAGAAATGATTCGAATTCGTTTTGGTTCGAGTTCCGATTCGAATTCGGAGTCGAGCTCAGATTCTTGTTCAGATTCGAGTCCAGACTCGTTTTCAGATTCGAATTCATACTCGAGTTCAGATCCGAATTCCGATTCGAGTTAAGAATGGAGTTCTGATTCGATTCCGATTCGAAATCAGATTCGAATTCAGATTCGATTTCAATTTAGAGTTCGATTCGAGTCCAGATTCGAGTTCAGATTAGAGTTCGGAATTCGAATTCTGATTCATGTTCAAATTCGAGTTCAGATTCGATTTCAAATACTTGTTCCGAATCGAGTTCAACTTTGAACTCTGATAAAGGTTTATATTCGAGTCAGATTATAGGTCTTATTCGGGTTCAGATTGGAGGTCAAATTTGAGTTAAGATTCTTATCCCGTTTGATATTCAGATTCGGGTTTAGATTTGAGTTCAGATTCGAAGTCTGATTTGAATTCCGATTCGAGCACAGATTCAAGCTTTGACTTGAGTAAAAATCGAGTTCAGATTTGATTTCAAATTGGAGTTCAGAATCGAGTTCAGATTCGGATTCAGATTAGAGTTTAGATAAGAGCTCAGATTGGAGTGCGAATTTGAGTTCAGATTGCAGTTCAGATTCGAGTTCAGTTTCGAGTTCAGATTCCAGTTCAGATTTCAGTTCAATTTCAAATTTAGATTCGAGTCCAGAGTTGAATTCCGATTCGAGTTAAGACTTAATTTAAGATGCGAGTTCAGATTCTAGTTAAGAATTGAGTGAAGATTCGAGTGAAGATTCGAGTTCAGAATTGAGACCACATTCGATTTCAGATTCTAGTACGAATTCATGTTCAGATTCGAGTTCACGATCGCTACAGATTGGAGTTGAAATTTGTGTTCAGATTCGAGTTAAGGTTTAATTTTTATTCCAAGTATTCACGTTCAGATACTTGTTCGAATTCCTGTTCAAATTCGAGATCGAATTTGAGATCAGATTCGAGTTCAGATTTGATTTTAGATTCGAGATGACATTCGAGTTCAGATTCGAGTTTGGATTCGAGTAATGAATCGAGTGAAGATTCGAGTTCAAATTCGAGTGCAGATTCCAGTTGAAATTTCCGTTGAATTATGAGTTTAAATTTTAGTTCAAATTTGAGTTCAAGCTTGAGTTCAAATTTGAGTTCAAATTTAACCTCAAGTTTGAGTTCCAATATTAGATGAAATTGGAATTAAGATTCGAGTTCAGGTTATAGTTCAGAATTGAATTAAACATCGAGTTCAGATAAGAGTTTAGCTTCGAGTTCAGATTCGAAATTAGATTTGAGATAAAATTCGAGCTCCACGCCAAATTTGAGTTCCAATCCGAGATCAGTTTCAAGTGTAGATTAAATTTCAGATTCGAGTTCAGATTCGAATTCCGATTCAAGTTCAAATTTGAGTTTAAATTCCAGTTCAGATTCGAGCTCAGTTTCGAGTTCAGATCCGAGTCAAATATTCGAGTTCAGATTCAAGTTCCAATTTGAGTTCAGTATCGAATTCAAATTGGACTTCAGATTGGAGTTCAGATACGAGTTCAGATTCGAGTTCAGATGCGAATTCAGATTTGAATTTAGAATCGAATTCATATTCGAGTTCAGTTTCAGTTCAGTTTCAGTTCAGTTTCAGTTCAGTTTCAGTTCAGTTTCAGTTCAGTTTCAGTTCAGTTTCAGTTCAGTTTCAGTTCAGTTCAGTTCAGTTTCAGTTCAGTTTCAGTTCAGTTTCAGTTCAGTTTCAGTTCAGTTTCAGTTCAGTTTCAGTTCAGTTTCAGTTCAGTTTCAGTTCAGTTTCAGTTCAGTTTCAGTTCAGTTTCAGTTCAGTTTCAGTTCAGTTTCAGTTCAGTTTCAGTTCAGTTTCAGTTCAGTTTCAGTTCAGTTTCAGTTCAGTTTCAGTTCAGTTTCAGTTCAGTTTCAGTTCAGTTTCAGTTCAGTTTCAGTTCAGTTTCAGTTCAGTTTCAGTTCAGTTTCAGTTCAGTTTCAGTTCAGTTTCAGTTCAGTTTCAGTTCAGTTTCAGTTCAGTTTCAGTTCAATTTCAGTTCAGTTTCAGTTCAGTTTCAGTTCAGTTTCAGTTCAGTTTCAGTTCAGTTTCAGTTCATTTTCAGTTCAGTTTCAGTTCAGTTTCAGTTCATTTTCAGTTCAGTTTCAGTTCAGTTTCAGTTCAGTTTCAGTTCAGTTTCAGTTCAGTTTCAGTTCAGTTTCAGTTCAGTTTTAGTTCAGTTTCAGTTCAGTTTCAGTTCAGTTTCAGTTCAGTTTCAGTTCAGTTTCAGTTCAGTATCAGTTCAGTTTCAGTTCAGTTTCAGTTCAGTTTCAGTTCAGTTTCAGTTCAGTTTCAGTTCAGTTTCAGTTCAGTTTCAGTTCAGTTTCAGTTCAGTTTCAGTTCAGTTTCAGTTCAGTTTCAGTTCAGTTTCAGTTCAGTTTCAGTTCAGTTTCAGTTCAGTTTCAGTTCAGTTTCAGTTCAGTTTCAGTTCAGTTTCAGTTCAGTTTCAGTTCAGTTTCAGTTCAGTTTCAGTTCAGTTTCAGTTCAATTTCAGTTCAGTTTCAGTTCAGTTTCAGTTCAGTTTCAGTTCAGTTTCAGTTCAGTTTCAGTTCAGTTTCAGTTCAGTTTCAGTTCAGTTTCAGTTCAGTTTTAGTTCAGTTTCAGTTCAGTTTCAGTTCAGTTTCAGTTCAGTTTCAGTTCAGTTTCAGTTCAGTTTCAGTTCAGTTTCAGTTCAGTTTCAGTTCAGTTTCAGTTCAGTTTCAGTTCAGTTTTCAGTTCATTTTCAGTTCAGTTTCAGTTCAGTTTCAGTTCAGTTTCAGTTCAGTTTCAGTTCAGTTTCAGTTCAGTTTCAGTTCAGTTTCAGTTCAGTTTCAGTTCAGTTTCAGTTCAGTTTCAGTTCAGTTTCAGTTCAGTTTCAGTTCAGTTTCAGTTAAATTTCAGTTCAGTTTCAGTTCAGTTTCAGTTCAGTTTCAGTTCAGTTTCAGTTCAGTTTCAGTTCAGTTTCAGTTCAGTTTCAGTTCAGTTTCAGTTCAGTTTCAGTCAGTTTCAGTTCAGTTTCAGTTCAGTTTCAGTTCAGTTTCAGTTCAGTTTCAGTTCAGTTTCAGTTCAGTTTCAGTTCAGTTTCAGTTCAGTTTCAGTTCAGTTTCAGTTCAGTTTCAGTTCAGTTTCAGTTCAGTTTCAGTTCAGTTTCAGTTCAGTTTCAGTTCAGTTTCAGTTCAGTTTCAGTTCAGTTTCAGTTCAGTTTCAGTTCAGTTTCAGTTCAGTTTCAGTTCAGTTTCAGTTCAGTTTCAGTTCAGTTTCAGTTCAGTTTCAGTTCAGTTTCAGTTCAGTTTCAGTTCAGTTTCAGTTCAGTTTCAGTTCAGTTTCAGTTCAGTTTCAGTTCAGTTTCAGTTCAGTTTCAGTTCAGTTTCAGTTCAGTTTCAGTTCAGTTTCAGTTCAGTTTCAGTTCAGTTTCAGTTCAGTTTCAGTTCAGTTTCAGTTCAGTTTCAGTTCAGTTTCAGTTCATTTTCAGTTCAGTTTCAGTTCAGTTTCAGTTCAGTTTCAGTTCAGTTTCAGTTCAGTTTCAGTTCAGTTTCAGTTCAGTTTCAGTTCAGTTTTAGTTCAGTTTCAGTTCAGTTTCAGTTCAGTTTCAGTTCAGTTTCAGTTCAGTTTCAGTTCAGTATCAGTTCAGTTTCAGTTCAGTTTCAGTTTCAGTTCAGTTCAGTTCAGTTTCAGTTCAGTTTCAGTTCAGTTTCAGTTCAGTTTCAGTTCAGTTTCAGTTCAGTTTCAGTTCAGTTTCAGTTCAGTTTCAGTTCAGTTTCAGTTCAGTTTCAGTTCAGTTTCAGTTCAGTTTCAGTTCAGTTTCAGTTCAGTTTCAGTTCAGTTTCAGTTCAGTTTCAGTTCAGTTTCAGTTCAGTTTCAGTTCAGTTTCAGTTCAATTTCAGTTCAGTTTCAGTTCAGTTTCAGTTCAGTTTCAGTTCAGTTTCAGTTCAGTTTCAGTTCAGTTTCAGTTCAGTTTCAGTTCAGTTTCAGTTCAGTTTTAGTTCAGTTTCAGTTCAGTTTCAGTTCAGTTTCAGTTCAGTTTCAGTTCAGTTTCAGTTCAGTTTCAGTTCAGTTTCAGTTCAGTTTCAGTTCAGTTTCAGTTCATTTTCAGTTCAGTTTCAGTTCAGTTTCAGTTCAGTTTCAGTTCAGTTTCAGTTCAGTTTCAGTTCAGTTTCAGTTCAGTTTCAGTTCAGTTTCAGTTCAGTTTCAGTTCAGTTTCAGTTCAGTTTCAGTTCAGTTTCAGTTAAATTTCAGTTCAGTTTCAGTTCAGTTTCAGTTCAGTTTCAGTTCAGTTTCAGTTCAGTTTCAGTTCAGTTTCAGTTCAGTTTCAGTTCAGTTTCAGTTCAGTTTCAGTTCAGTTTCAGTTCAGTTTCAGTTCAGTTTCAGTTCAGTTTCAGTTCAGTTTCAGTTCAGTTTCAGTTCAGTTTCAGTTCAGTTTCAGTTCAGTTTCAGTTCAGTTTCAGTTCAGTTTCAGTTCAGTTTCAGTTCAGTTTCAGTTCAGTTTCAGTTCAGTTTCAGTTCAGTTTCAGTTCAGTTTCAGTTCAGTTTCAGTTCAGTTTCAGTTCAGTTTCAGTTCAGTTTCAGTTCAGTTTCAGTTCAGTTTCAGTTCAGTTTCAGTTCAGTTTCAGTTCAGTTTCAGTTCAGTTTCAGTTCAGTTTCAGTTCAGTTTCAGTTCAGTTTCAGTTCAGTTTCAGTTCAGTTTCAGTTCAGTTTCAGTTCAGTTTCAGTTCAGTTTCAGTTCAGTTTCAGTTCAGTTTCAGTTCAGTTTCAGTTCAGTTTCAGTTCAGTTTCAGTTCAGTTTCAGTTCAGTTTCAGTTCAGTTTCAGTTCAGTTTCAGTTCAGTTTCAGTTCAGTTTCAGTTCAGTTTCAGTTCAGTTTCAGTTCAGTTTCAGTTCAGTTTCAGTTCAGTTTCAGTTCTTGGCCAGTTCATCAGATTCTTTTATCTAGATTTTTTTCTACTGGCTTTCCCCAGAACGCAAGAATGAAATGACTCAAGCATTTTTCTTCCAATTCACAGATAATGGATATGGAAATAATCACTCTGTCAGCAACAGAGCTGTGACTGATATCGCCAATTTTCCACATCCTTTCGCAGCATAGAAGAAAAAATTCGTCTCTACAGCAGAAAACATGCAGAACGTTAGAAAAAAAAAAAGCAGGAAATAAGATAAACCCATTGTCTCGGCATTCCGATCCCCGGTTTGTCTTTTTTTGTGGTAAAAAGCTTGAAGAGAGTGTCATTTTTGGGGGAGATTCTTCCTTCGGTGGGTGGTACAGAATCCTATCAATTTCCATCCTGGTCACACGCATCTCGTTTCAAGCTTCGCCACTTCCTGTCTCATCCGTTTGCTGCAAGCTTCCGTCTGCTGGAGACACTCCAAAGCAAGGATACTACCCTCAAGCCCTTTGGGGTAGGAAATCTAATATCTTCGTTTTCGCCCTCCGGTTGTTTCGGGTGTTTTTTTTGCAGTCTTAAAACCCAAATTGTTTTGAGGATCGGAAGGAAAAAAACGACAAACAATCTTCAAAAGCGTAGCCGGTATAGGAAATCCTTCGGAATGTGGTTTTTCCCCGGAACATGTCGGTGTGTCCCCTGAAACCGAATCGAACCCCCAGTCCAACGATTTTGTCGTCTTTCAGCGAGGCCAGAAGATGATCTTTTATTTGGTTGACCGGCAAAGCCGTGCCCTTGCCACTTGGAATTGTTCGGTAATTGAGTGAGGATTGAGTCTCGAGAGTTGATTGGAAGTAATTAGGAAGTCTTTATTGCGTTCCCCGGGCAGAATATTTTGGCTCTTGCAAAAGGCGCACTCAAGTGCTTTCAAGGTGATGAGATTCTGCTCTTTTTTATCCGTTCGATAGGATCTGGCCGAAATCCGACAGAAAATCGCTGGAAGGACGTTTCCGTGAGGCATGAATGACAGACAGTAAAATGGAAGCGTAATTTACTTTATTAGTCGTTAAGTTTTACGGCCTTGATCAATGATAGGCTAAGGAAGCTTTAATTGAATTATTTGATATTCCATTGTTGAAAAGATTTTTGCAGAATTCAATCTCAATGGTTTTATAAATTTCTGCTCAAAAACTTTATGAATGGATTCCTGAAAACAAACCTACTTCCTACTTAAAGTTTTTGTTAGAGAAAAAAATCTCAGCTCATTCATCCATCTTCTGAAAGAGCTCTTTAACCAAATTGCTTCCCCACCAGAAGGTGATTGATGGCAGAAAATTTTGTTTCTCGGAAACGATTTCACCCTCAGTTTTCCCTGATTTGTTCTATTGAAGAGGAGGACACAGAAGAAAATGAAAGCAGAAAAAAAATCGACACCCGCACCAAACGGCAATTGAACCAATAAGTCGAACTTATCGTTTGCTGTTGGTCAAGGGACAGATTGAGGTATTTTTGCCTTTTCTGACTAAATTTGACACCTTCGAAACTGATCCGATGGATAGTCGTCCGAGAATGGTTTAGGGATTGTTCTAAATTTTGGTAATTTTCTCTATTCGTGAGCTGTCATCCCTGATGAGAAAAGGTGGCATAAACATTTTCTCCAATATAAGCCTGTCTATTTTCCTGGATAAGTTCTGGAAAATTCGACAGTGGATTGACTTGCTTGTTCGGAAAATTGGTCACATATTTGAACCATCTCCGTTATCAGGTGTCATTT
This sequence comes from Uranotaenia lowii, assembly GCF_029784155.1. Taxonomy (NCBI): domain Eukaryota; kingdom Metazoa; phylum Arthropoda; class Insecta; order Diptera; family Culicidae; genus Uranotaenia; species Uranotaenia lowii. Next base: position 205,630,413 of record NC_073691.1, on the reverse strand, counting down.
ATCTTGTACCAATTTCGGGGAATGCTCTTTCACAACCCACTCGCTCGCTCGATTCGATGAAGTCGCAAAACAAGATTAGATAATCAATGTCTCGGCTCGGGTTTTGAGAGTGTTTGATCCTTGGCACTTTATGGCGACGGTGATTGAGGACAGAGACAAACCACAAGTGTGACACCGAGTAGCTACATAAATTTTCCATCACCTTTCCCGATGACATCGTATTATGATGGTTAATCGGGAAATCTTTCTAGCTAATTTAAAGGGATAGAAGTACGTGATTTTGAGCTAGTTTCATCATAAGACACTTGAGATGGGAGTGATGGATTGTTCAACAAAATGAAACCATCTTGTGGTTTGCCAAGCTGCCATTTATGTTCTTTTCCAAAGTCGAAAAATTTGTGTTTTCTTCTCAGATTCGCGTTTTTCAGTTGAAAACCTAAAATTCATTTGAATCTTAGACTGCGTGCAAATATTCTGATGTTGAAATTTTCTCTTGAAAAACTAAGGATTCGGTCCTCCCTTGAATCAATACCCATCAAGAGTGCCTTCCTCTTAACGAAGTTTACTCATTTCCTATATTGGAGGCACCCCCCTTTCCCCCGCCATTTCTCTCGCATCCCCAACGGGAAAGTTTTTCCGCCTGCCATAAATAGAAACCGTCATTGAAAATGAGCCGGAAGTGTCCCGCCAGTCCCCATTTTCCATATTTCAAGGCATTGCGCGACGGACAGATAACGGCCACATTCATCCCCCCATTCTACGCTACCACAAACAAACTCTTCAACTGTCAAAGATGACCAAAAAAAAAAAAGCGCGCGCGTGAAAAGACAACCATAAAACTAAACAAACAAACCTGCCAACACGCGCGTAAAACCAACATTTTTACTATGGCTTGATCCTGTCCGGGGGAGGAAAATGTCCTCCGACGAAAGGACCCTCGCTCTCAGGAAAGAGGCCCAACTGAGGTCCAACTAAGGCATCAGCTTATTGCGTTGTTTTCGCGTCGGTGTTGTTTGCTGTGTCCCAGTTTGAAGTTTGTGTTATATCTCCCCACCGACGACGACCGGTGAACTTTATTACCCATCTGTGTTGAGGACGATGATTCTGGGACAAACAGCACCAGTTTTTTTTTATTTCAGGTACATACCATTTATATTTTCCGCAGCTTCATATCAGCGCTCGCTTTTCGGAAGCACACAAATTTTCCGGGAGAGACAACTTTTGACCCGAACCAGGCACTAATGCGTCGATATTTGGTGTGCTGACTTGTTCGATGAGCAAAAGAAATTTATTGGTCCAGATAGCGCGTAAATTTGGGAATTGTTTGTCGGAAGTTTTATTTTTCGATACCAGCAGCCTCCCCGAAGAGCTTTGGATGACAAGTTTGGACATGGATCGTTTTCATTTGACATGTACAGTGGACATCAGTGGAAACAAATGAGATAAGTTTATCAAAACAGATTTTTTGTAATATGTTTTAAAAATAACAACCGTTTATCACCGGCTATATAAAAATTAAAACAATGAAGGAAATTATAAGCCTTGTTTTCTGAATTTTTTAGAAATAGTTCGATCAATAACGGATTGAGCCCTACAGGCTATTTACAAACATTATTCTATACAAAATATGAGGAAATTTTTTTTTGTCACAATATTTAAATTTAAGGATCTGACGCAAAGTTTTAGATCGGAATAAGTTAAGAAAAAATATACGGTGATAAAAAGTGATGCAAATTCGGGAGACAAACTGTCAAAAACGGAATGCATTCTCAGAATCCAATAAGTTTCAATCAAAAGCAAAGTCACAAATTTGAATAAAAGGTACCAAAACTCTTAAGCATCCATTCCGGTTGAGGTCTATCAGAATCGATTGAAGCTAGAAACATGAAATTTTCTGACTAAAATTAAGAGCTCTACAATTCCATATTTTAAGATTGTTAAATTGGGTTACCAGACTCTCCTAGCAAAAAAATAAAAAGAACAATTAGCCGAGTAGGGTCATATAGACCTGGATTACTGTTTTGGAAATAAAATCAAAACTACTGAACCGATTTTATAAATTGTACCATTTTGAAATCGTCAAAATGTTTGATTTCAGATGCTCTTAAAAGTTTTAATTTTTTGTGCATAACTTGTTTTGCATAAGTCGTATTGAAAAACCTTTTAAATGATTTCATAAGATTAAGAGCTCATTTTCAAACAATGAAAGCGATTGGTTTAACAAAACTCAGCTGGGTATTTGAAAAAATCCATAAGAATCTTGGAATTTTGATTGAAAAATTGCTTTTCTGTTCAATTCGAAGTATATCGATTTTTGTCTATCATTTTTCGTTTCACTACCCACATCTACTCAAAAAGTTTTATTTTATTTATCAAATATATTATCAGGAATAATTCACTATCCACTTTTATGCATATTAACTGATTATTCCGTAAAAACACTATGATTTTCAAAGAAGAAAGTCACTGATTTTTCAACTTTGCTCGAATTGCTTTATATGGCGGACGGTATTGAAAACTTGAAACGTGTAGTACTTTAAATGATTTTTAAATAAGATCAAATTAAGCTGACATAGTGAAATTTCGTTACTCTAACTGGGATGATCAGGGAACTCATCGTTCGCCCAAAAACTATCGGCTACCAAACTTCACGTTTATTCTGGGGGGTTAACGCAGAAACCAGAAAGATTCCAATCGCTATAGCTCTAAGTTAGCTTCAGGTATCAGAATGGGGGTAGGCTTAATAGCGGCATGTTATCCAAACATACGGGAAAATTGTGCCTAGTTAGCTTATAAGGACCCCAGCAAATATAAAATCGCATCATAGGGATGAATCATCCCAGAGGATGAAAATCCCGTACAAAAAATAAATAAATAAATGAATAAAACCGCATCAGAAATTATGCTCAAGTCGTTAACAACCTAATTGCAATTCGAAAGAAAAATCAAATCTTGTCCCTGGCATCGGTTTTAATGCGTTGAGAGCAAAAACTTGTAGGAGTAAGGTGTCGAATATCGTCCAATTATTATGGTGTTCATCACTTAATCCAAAAGGTCAAAATATGATTTTTTTTACAATTCGTTTATTTCATTTAAACAGCTCGTACCGTAGGTTTAAAAAGCTAATGTCTGATTTTTGTAATTACAAAAAAAATATAGATTTGTGTATTGCTTCCACTTCAAATGGCATTTTTGTGATTTTTCTATGATCATTCAAAAATGTATAATTCATTTCATTTATTTGTTTTTAATCATGTAACATAAGATATTGGACCTTCTAATTCGCTACAATACAGTAATTTCATTTGAATAACAAATTTACTAACTTTAAATGTTTCAGGATGTCTACCGTTTCAATTAAATAATTTATTTTTTATTTTATTGATGTTTAAATTACTAATGCTATTAAGTTTTGCCAACAAACTCTCCCTGAATCCTTTTTTTTTTAAATATTATTTATTTCTAAAGCTAATTGATTCCAATAAACAATACCCCTTAAAGAGTGATTGGTCAAAATTTGGTCAAGGGAAAACGCGTGTAAATCGGAGAAATCGTTTACAGACCCCGTTTCGTTTTGATTTTGGCAACAGTCGAGTTTGGCAACATCCGATTTTGGCACATGTGCCAAAATCGAACGGTTTTTAGAATCAACATTACCTTTTAGTTTTCGTTATAACAGGACCAATTTAATTTGAACAAACACCATAAATACGTTTTTATGTTCTGAAATGGTGATAAAATGCAACAATAAAAACAAAACTTTTTTTTAAATTATGAAGTACTCAAACATGACAAAAAGATGAAAAATTCAAAAAGTTAAAAAACAAATTCAAACAAAAGACTGAAAATGACAAAAAACAACTCAAAAATAATGAAGAACGACAAAAAGAGCAAATATGGCAAATGAAAACAAACATTACAAACAAAACAAGAAAAGTGGAAAATGCTTCAAAAACATGATGGAAAAAAATTAATAAATGATTATAAATGGTCGAAAATTATCCAAAATGATGTAAAAATAACTGAAAAAAAGTTGAGGAAAAAAACCGTTCGATTTTGGCAACATTCGATTTTGGCAACACAAAATGAACGGGCGTGTTGCCAAAATCGAACGGGGTCTGTATTTAAAAAATCAAATTAAATTTCTTTTTCAAATTTAATTAGTATAAAATTCAGGAAAAATATTCAGTTAGGCTTCCGCTTTTCCAAATCCGAATTGCCGGGCCTTACGCTTAACATCTGCCATCAGATTTTGTACAGCCACCTTGTCCACCTTCTTCACCGCAGAAAGCTAGTTTGCCTTGAACTGCTGCTCGTCCTTAGCAGTTTTTTGGTCTTCTTTAGGTTCCGCTTGACAATAACCCAGTATTTCTCAATTGGGCGGATCTCTGGCGTGTTGGGAGGGTAATTGTCCTTGGGAACCACCTGAACGTTGTTGGCGGCGTACCACTCCATGACCTTTTTACTGTAATGGCAAGATGCCAAATCCGGCCAAATCAGTACGGAACAACCGTGTTTCTTCAGGAAAGGCAGCAGACGTTTATTCAAACACTCTTCCACGTAAATTTCTTGGATGACAGTTGAAAATGCTGCTTTTCATGCCACAGGTGCAGATGGCTTGCCAAACCAGATATTTCTTCGCGAACTTTGACAGTTTCATGTGCTTGAAAATATCTGCTACCTTTCCCCTTCCTTTTGCCGTATAAAACTCCTGTCCCGGAAGCTGCTTGTAGTCGGCTTTGACGTAGGTTTCGTCGTCCATTACCACGCAGTCAAACTTCGTCAGCATCGTCGTGTACAGCCTCCGGGATCGCGCTTTGGCCGTCGTATTTTGTTTATCATCGCGATTTGGAATCACTACCTTCTTGTAAGTCGATAGTCCGGCTCGTTTTTTTTTTGGCTCGTTGCGCGGTTGTAGATGATACACCCAGCTTATTTGCGGCATCTCGGAGAGAGAGGTTTGGGTTTCGCTTGAAACTACCGGGAACTCTCTTTGTCGTCTCAGCGGCTTTTGGCTGTCGACAAACGTTCCCCAATCACTTTAATTACATTTGTAACGGTTGATTTGGCAACTTTTAGCGATTTTGCCAGCTTTTCGTGCGAGTAGCTCGGATTTTCGCGATGCTCGAGCAAAATTTTGATACGCTGCTCTTCCTTGGACGGCATTTTGACAACTGAAGAGTGAATTCCAAAATCAAAAGAGGAGCAACATTCTACACACGCACACACCTTCAAAATGAGGGGTGTTCAGCCTTGAAAACCATATTCCCTGGAAGCTTAAAATCGAGCTGGACGGAGTACCATAAATGAAAGAACCTAAGATCCTAGGTATAACCTGTGATAGACGTTTCCACTTTGACTTACATTGCAGAGAGGTCATGCCGCGAACTTCTTGTTCAAATGATGATTAAAAAGCATACACTTATTTAAATGTTGGAAATAGCATTGTTACCAGCAAACTTCTTTATAAACAAGAAATAACTTGTCATTGCTTCGAAAAAATTATATCTTCATTGGGCCCAACCTATAACAAATTTATAGTTGCGCAGAAGCCGGGGTTCTTTCAATCCGTTTTATAGCTGCTCTTTTTACTGTTCAAAAGTTATAAACGTAGCTGAAAAGACGAACAAAAATGTTCCCCTCTACAGTATGGCAAGAGAAATATTTAGAAAATACACTGAACTTCACCTACCCAACATTGAGCAGGTAGAGTAAGTGAGCCCTATTTTGGCATGGCCCTTTTCTTGGCATGCCAACATGTCTTTTCATGTTTTTCAGGTCCAAATTGAGCTAAAAAATTTTGAATATATTTTCATTGCGACGACAATAATTTGTTTCAAATCTGTGCATACCGAAATTTTTGATTATTTTTACTTTATTAAAGTAGTTATTTTTTTTTCGATCTGCGTCCGAGGCAATTATGTTGGAAATCGTCGTATGATGATCAGATGATCAGATGATGATCAGATAATCAGATGAACTTACCTTTCTAGTGCAACTGTTTAATTTACATGCGATTACAAACGTGGCTATTCATTTAAAAAATTTGGAATAAATTCTAATACCTAGAGTTAAACTGGGAAAAAAAAATCGAAAAATACTTGAAATACAAAAGAATGATTATTTATTTCGGTTTTGAATAAAAATTTAAAACTAATTTTGTTCCTTTTCTTGGTATGCAGCTTCAATCGGAATACACCACCAGTGTTGGAAGCTACATGTTCATTAAAGAGGTATTTTGGGCTGATGTTTTCCCTAATAATTCATTTTAAACTACGCACAAATGTTTTCATAGTAATTGGGTTGTATGATAAGACCGTTTCTATCAACTTAAGCTTAGAAATAAGTTAGAGTACATAACTGATTCGACTAACTAAAAGTCATATCCAAGCATTGAAAATGCAAAAATCGCAATTTGGGAACCATGAATCGAAGGTATTTGCATTGCAGTCTGCCGAGCAAATGCCACGTGGTCTCCTACAGAACACAGTGGTTCGAAATAAATAAAAAACTAAGTAAAATTAAGCAACTCACAGGACTTCAGATGTTTTTCTTATCTAAAAACTGTTAGATCGATGGCAATTTATGACTTTAGTATATTAAATACATAATTAATTGACTTTTGGAATCATTTTCTATTGTTTGGGAACCATATACTCAGATTTAATTTTTTTATATTTTTGTTCAAATTTCTTTCTTGGAAACAGCAGTTGGAAGTTCAGGAAAATATCGTTCTATTTCCAATTATTTCTTAAAATATAAGATGGGAGTCGAATTAAAAAAAAAATTTTAGCAAGGTTTACATTCTAATATCTATTTGGCGTGGCAAACCACTGCGCAACGTCCCGGGCATTCGAGATGGCTCTTGTTAGAAGTTCATAATCTCATCTAACAAATTCAAAAGGGCAAAGTTTAAAAATATCATTCAAGGAATTTTTCAATTTCTTACTTTATGCAGCCAAACTCCACAATATGAAGATAGTTGATTGGTAGCGAAAATAACCCTATGTGTCGCAATCGCAAGTCTCTTAGAGTATTTTACTATCACTTACGGTCTATAAAAGCTCAAAAGGAATAATTTAAACAATGGTTTATAAATGACAACACATCATGATGCACAGAACCATAGAAGTGTCGTAAATGAGTCTGTCGTTAGGCTTAGCATTCCTGAATTTGTCCAGTTAGCTTTCAAGTCAGGAAATTCTCCAAATGAAACCGAGAAAATCTAATCGATGAGAAAAGTTCAAAATAAGAAATTTCAATTCAACGTTACAAATAATTAGTTTATTTGACACGGCTCAAACCTTTCAGTATTGCTCCCGTTCAAGTCGTATTTGATTGTTATTTTGATGAAAGTGTCTCAAAAATCTTTACAAAAATGATGAACTGTGAAATTTCTTTAAAAAACTTCGAGGAATGTGAATGTGATGTGACTGTGATGTGGGCCAGATACGGATATTTTGCCTCAATATTCTGGCAGCTGGACCACACCAACTTTTTTTTTAAAACTCTACGTTGAAAACCTGGGCTAGTCTAGATAAGCCCATGCCATCTGAAATACTTTTCCTAGATTGGTTGGCTTTATTCAGATTTAATCAGTCCTTCATAAGTAACTTACTGTAAACATATTGGAGAAATTTTTTGAAGTGTTCAGTTTAAAAAAATTGCTTACAAAATATGTTAGTTTAGATTTCATCAAAGGGATTTAATGGTCATAAAAAAGAGAAAGTTCAAATCACTCGCGGACATAATTCGTTTCTAAATCAGCCCCCCTGATGAAGGTTTGGTTGTCATTCATAAACCAATGATTCTTATTCATACACAAATATTCTCAAACAACCTGAGGTGTTTATAACCATCACTTTGTTTAAATGAGTAAAAAGTTTAAAGATTTAAAAATAAAAAAAAAAATTGCGAAAATTCTGGACTTCCGACTTTTTGAAATGAAAGCTTATTTTGTGCTTCCTTCAACCAAATTTCATCAATGTTTTCGTAAGCCATTTTGTTGTATGAGTGAAGCCCGGTGTTCCATCGTCGCATAGAAGTTTACGCTCAGCTGACGTCATTCTGTCAGTGGCCTTATATTCAGAATAGCTAACGATTCTGTTAACTGTCAATTGAGCATTGTTGGTAAAGATCTATTGCAGACATGTCAAACTGGGGGTTCGCGGGCCGCATGCGGCCCGCTGCTTAGATCAATGCGGCCCGCGTAGCCCCGTCTTAAATTGTCACAAAAAAAAACCACTGATTTTTATGTCAAATATTACTGCAAATAAACTAAAGCTGAATGTACCGATTTAACTGATTTTGGCTGCGGCCCTCTACGTCATAGAAATTTTTTAATGCGGTCCGCACACCTAAACGAGTTTGACATGCCTGATCTATTGCACATTGCTGATGGCCAAGAATCGGATCATAGAAACGGCAAACAATTGGTACGGCGGCCAAGTAATTGGAGCACCGCAGTGAGTACTTTGCATGCATTTTGCTCACATTAATGAAAGTTCTATGGAGAAAACATATTTTTGTTGAACTCTAAGCAAGTTAGCAAGTAAATTCTTCAAAGGATGTTCTATGGTGCACTTAACAGGAAGGTTGGAATGTTGAAAAAAAGGGTAAACCATGCCTTAGGTGCCAAGGTCGGGTACATTTACCCTAATATTCTGAGCTAACTACTCAGAATATCTGGCAACACTGCTGCGTTGTCACGAATCTAAATTGAGAACTTTCGCTTAGTTGTGTCGTGATGTAAACATTTGTATTGTGCTTACAATCATCAGCTGTCATCTGAAATCATCTTCTTCTTCTATTTTCTCGCCGATGATATTTTTAGCACGACTCGGAACTGCCTTAATCGACTAGCTCCTATTATGGTCCAGTTACTGAAACTATATCTGTAATCATCAATTCTATTGGAACATGCAACAAGTGTTAACCAAAACAAACAATATTTCGGTTTCAACGGCGGAACAGCAAAACCACACGCCAGGTGATGAATAAGAGATAACGTTAAAGGGGTACTCTCAAGAATTTGATCGAAACACTTGCGGTTAGCGAGTACAGGAGCATTCCATTCAGCCAGAGGTTCGAAGCAGTCATCCAGAAATCAGCCGAGGTCCGAAGTGGTCAGTCAAGGTGTCCCAGGCCCAGGTCCCGAAGAAGGACGCGAGGTCCACCAGGAATCCGGAGGAACCAGCACCCAAGGAACAAGCCCGGGAATGGTCGGTTTCCGAGAGGGATACTCTTGAATCGGTTAGTTGCCTAGCCCGGGAAGGGTGCGTGACTTTGTTTTCGACGGCCGGGAGGGACCTTCGCAGCATGGAAGTGGAAGATTTAGCGCCAATTAGTGGCTAAAAATCTCATTCACACCATAGTGCGAACCATGGAGCCTGCAGAGGAGGAACGGCACCTGGTTTCCCTCCGGAAGCGCAAAAACGAGGACTTCGAGGCTCTGGGCGAGATCGTGGTGACCGTCAATAACATCGTATTGAACCGCATTCTCGGGGTACGATATGCGGAGGAGGTCATGGACAGCTTGGTCAAGAGCTATCAGCTCTTCAGTACTTATTTGTGGATAGCAATACCTGACCTCAAACATCGGAAGAACATCAGATCTTTGAGTCATCCCGGCGTATGAAAAGGTCCACGCGCTGATCTCTGCGGTTCCCAACGACTACTATCACGCAAAAAGAGGTTTAGCGTACCATTGCGCAAAATCAATACCAGAGCTGAAGAGACTGTTCTTGGATGCAGAGTTGGCATTCCAAAGTCGAGGGTACTTCCCAGCCAGAAGTTCAGCACCAAACTCCGCGATGAAGGCTCCAAAGGTGGAGAAGATTAGTTGCATTGAGTGTGGCGAACTAGGGCACTACAAGAATCGTTACCCAGCCCAACATAAAGGTCGGCGTGGAGAAATCAAGGTGGCTGTCGAAGCACGGCGTTCAACGGCTGGGTCAGCTGGGTTTCGTTATTTCGTCAATTTCATCGACGACTATACCCACTATTGGGAAGTCTTCGAGCGATCTAAACAGTATGAGGCAATGGATATTGAACAAAATTGATAACTGAAACATGAACTTCAGGATAAATTAATCAATTCATGAAATCATAAAGTAGATTACCATGTGAATCGACCATAAGTATTCCGTCGTATAATTCATTTTAAGTTTTCTTCAAGTAAAAGTTTTCCTAGTACCTACTGTTTCTTAACGACGACTCAGGAACCAGTTAACAAAAACAAAAACTTTCAAGTTGCAAAACGTTACCTGCTGACTTTGGCCTAGGAAACGAAGAGAAAAACGGGATCTCGGGGAGCAAAGGTGAGAATTGTTGCCAAACTTCAACATTATGATTATCAGGGCTATGGTTTTTTCTCGTCTTTTCTCTCTGGCTCAGTCAACGGAAAAGCTTCTTATGTATGTGTTGGAGCAGCAATATCAAAACAGGACAAACAATTTTGCTCGGGCAGCAAAGCGGTTGTTGTGCTGTTGCGTGTGTGTGAAGGTCTGCAAATGTTTTTGTATTTTAGATTCAAGGTATTTTTGTTCATGAAAGAAGATTACCAACTCGACAGAGGCTTGGATTGGCAAAGTCTGACTTTTTCGGCGAAAGTTTAAAGTCGGATTGTTTCTGCTTCAACAGACCGGGCAGTTCTTGGGCTGCATTTTGAGAACAGTAGGAGGCAATTTCATAATTTGCATATGTTATCCAGTCTGGAAGCTTTTTAAGAAAAAAGAATTCTGCAACTAGATTCATTAAAGCTAAAATCAAGCCTTTTGAATGATATGAATTCTTTGGAAATTTTATGTTATGACCTGAACGATTTTCAATTTGACTTACTGCTTTATGAAGAACATAATCGAGTTGATGAATCGGAATACTTGCCTGTAAGAAAAAGAAAAATAAATTGTTAATTTTGTTACTCATAAACACTAGCTTTAGTTTATTCTGCTCATTGGATTTTCGAGATCAAGTACCACCGGTTTATTGGTGGCGCTCAAGTAAAGATATCAAAAACTTATAACTAAGTCGAGCACCATCTTCAGCCATTGGAACGAGAGCACAAAGTCACCTAACTTTGAACAAGTCAACATCTGCCAGATTCGCACCATGTCGTCATTCAGAATTTGCGAGTTGTATAAACTTTAATTTACAACCTTCCCTCCCACGTCCCATTTCAAGTTTCGAAACCAACCCTCGTTATCTATCAGTTCCCAATCAGCTTAAAAAGCAGGGCACACAATTTCTGCCAAGTTTCATCCTGCCATGTTCCAGATTGCTTTTTGCATCCGGGAAACCGTCGTTCGTTCCTTTTCCAGATCAGACAAAGACGACGAATCTCGCGGCTCCCTTCCTCTGAGCCCTGGAACGTCATCGTCCTAGTCGTCCCATAAAAAGGCTCGGATTAGAGCTCTTTGGCATTCAGAAGACACATAAATTCAAACGCTAAAAGTATTATTTCGTCGTTCGTCTTTTCCAGAACAGAATTTCTCATCAGTCGCCCCCTCTGTTTCCCCACCATATCTTGATTACGAGGGAACCACGTCCCGGTGTCCCCGGAATTGTTCCTCCAGAAGTGTTCGTCCCTCGTCAAGCTCGCAGCAACAGAACTCATTTACTGGCACAAACTGGCGAATGTGATAGTACCCATATCGTACCTACTTTCTACTATTTATTTTCTCTAGCAAATCACCCTCTCAACAACGTATGGAATAGTGGGTACTTGACAGCCTGGCACCCTCTAGTGGCAAGTACCTAGTTTCCCGCACATTCATTTGGAAATGTGGAAAGGGGGGATGAAAGCAGCAGTATTGACAAGACTTGTTTCCTTCAGCAGCCAGCCCAGCTTTCCTTCAACTTGTGCCAGTAGAAAATAAAACTATCGCACATTTGAAATTGAAATTTATATCCTGCTACACATGGTCGCTAGCTAGCGTGCGAACTTGCATTAATCCAATGGATGGAAAATTGTGCTGATTTCATTTACTCACTAGACGGGTGAGGGTATTCTGAAGTGCTGAAGTTGTCTTGACTTTCAAAAGACCAGTTTAAAATTCCTTTAAGTTTATGGGGTACTACCCACTTAACACACGAATTGTCGAAAGAAAAGTATCACGTCCAGTTGAGATTAAATTCTGAAATAGGAAGATTAAATCCTCTAAAGATTAAGAAGCTATATCGATTTTTGTTTTACCTCTCATTTTTGTAAATTTAATCCATTTTTTTGTAAAATGTTATATTTTTGAAAATTTTTCTTATATAAAAAATTTGTTTAAATTTTGAAAATTTTGTCATTTTTGAATATTTTATATTTTTTAAGAATTTTTAAGAATTTTTTAGAATTTTTAAGTATTTTTGTCATTTTTGTCATTTTTGTCATTTTTGTCATTTTTGTCATTTTTGTCATTTTTGTCATTTTTGTCATTTTTGTCATTTTTGTCATTTTTGTCATTTTTGTCATTTTTGTCATTTTTGTCATTTTTGTCATTTTTGTCATTTTTGTCATTTTTGTCATTTTTGTCATTTTTGTCATTTTTGTCATTTTTGTCATTTTTGTCATTTTTGTCATTTTTGTCATTTTTGTCATTTTTGTCATTTTTGTCATTTGTGTCATTTTTGTCATTTTTGTCATTTTTTGTCATTTTTGTCATTTTTGTCATTTTTGTCATTTTTGTCATTTTTGTCATTTTTGTCATTTTTGTCATTTATGTCATTTTTGTCATTTTTGTCATTTTTGTCATTTTTGTCATTTTTGTCATTTTTGTCATTTTTGTCATTTTTGTCATTTTTGTTATTTTTGTCATTTTTGTCATTTTTGTCTTTTTTGTCATTTTTGTCATTTTTGTCATTTTTGTCATTTTTTGTCATTTTTGTCATTTTTGTCATTTTTGTCATTTTTGTCATTTTTGTCATTTTTGTCATTTTTGTCATTTTTGTCATTTTTGTCATTTTTGTCATTTTTGTCATTTTTGTCATTTTTGTCATTTTTGTCATTTTTGTCATTTTTGTCATTTTTGTCATTTTTGTCATTTTTGTCATTTTTGTCATTTTTGTCATTTTTGTCATTTTTGTCATTTTTGTCATTTTTGTCATTTTTGTCATTTTTGTCATTTTTGTCATTTTTGTCATTTTTGTCATTTTTGTCATTTTTGTCATTTTTGTCATTTTTGTCATTTTTGTCATTTTTGTCATTTTTGTCATTTTTGTCATTTTTGTCATTTTTGTCATTTTTGTCATTTTTGTCATTTTTGTCATTTTTGTCATTTTTGTCACTTTTGTCATTTTTGTCATTTTTGTCATTTTTGTCATTTTTGTCATTTTTGTCATTTTTGTCATTTTTGTCATTTTTGTCATTTTTGTCATTTTTGTCATTTTTGTCATTTTTGTCATTTTTGTCATTTTTGTCATTTTTGTCATTTTTGTCATTTTTGTCATTTTCGTCATTTTTGTCATTTTTGTCATTTTTGTCATTTTTGTCATTTTTGTCATTTTTTTCATTTTTTTCATTTTTTCATTTTTTCATTTTTGTCATTTTCTTGCTTTTTCTGTCATTTTTGTCATTTTCTTGCTTTTTCTGTCATTTTTGTTCCTATTTTGCCTTTTTTTTTAAATTTTTTATCAATTTGGCACTTAGATTTAAGGAATGCACTGTTTTTTATTTTGCTGGGATCAAAATTGGTCGATGTCAAAATGCCTTCAATGGTGGTTTGCTCTGTACATAAAATTGCAGTTAATTTTAATACTTTGTCCACTTTAAAAGCACATTGTATTATTTTAAAATGAAAAAATAAACCAGCGAGTGACGTCTTTGGATGACGAAATTCGTTTGGAAGTGGACAGACAAGATTACTCGTTTATTTAACGAGCGCCTTAAAGTCTTATCACCAAATAAGCGTGCATCAAACGTTGCTCTGTTTGTACATCCATGTTTCTTCAATGATCAAAATTGCTTCGTTATCGTGAATAGGAACAATCATTGTTTAAAAGTTACTTCAAATGTTAGCATCAATCAAATCAAGTCATTCGATTTGCTGAAAAGACCAACCAAGTGATAGGTTTTCTGTAAGTTGAGGTTTTTTTGATTTTGTTTCTTTTTACAATATCTATTTTTTTTTATTTCGATTAAAGGCTGAGGCCCTAAGCCCACGATTGAGCTTATCGAGCTTCAAGACGTCAGATTTGAACAGCTTTAATTGTATGTTTTCTAAGCATTCAATGTTTGTAAATCAAATTTAGAAATATGAAATTTCAATTATTTCAAGCTAGACTTCAATAAATTTCATAATTTTCGAACCCCCTATCATGCGGACATTAAATGGAAAAATGAAACCATGACAAACGACTCCAAAAGGTCTACCGAACGTATTCATCAATAAAGACCTTCCCTCGCGCCATCATCTACAGCCAACATTTACCTAAAAGTTAACGATTATTGCTGCTGGAAACCAGAAACGGAATCTTTTTCCTCCAACATGGTGGGAAGCGGGAAAAATATGCATTTGATTTATGTTCCGGTAAGGGGTTTTCACCCGAAATAAATGGAAAATATAAGAAAAACGAGTAAGCAAACGAAAAAAGATTTCCGTTTGCCATTCTGTTAAACCATATCCGATGCAGCTTTATTATTTGTGAATTATGGCTGTTAACTTTTCGCCACGTGGGGGCTTGTTTTTTAAATTCGCATTTTCTTTTACTCTGAAATCAGTTGAATTCAGCTAAATTTTGATTTCCATCAATTGTGTTTAAAGTGAACTTCCAGTTCGACTTTTGAAGTTTTTCAAACTGAACTGAACTCTTGTCATTAAAAAGTTCACTCAAGAGCATCACGAAAACGCAATATTGTATCCTGATGAAAAAAGCTCTCCAATCGGCCTTCCCCTCACGCCTTTTTCATTGTTGTTTAAAAAAAAACATCACGACATCAATTTACAATTCCCCCCACCAGAGTAGTCAGTCACTCTTGGGTAACACGCAATAACAGTGTATTTATGAGCGTGCTGTTATTCGAGCCATTCTTCTTTTTTTTGTTTCCATCGAAACCTCCCCGCCTTGTGATGTTCTTATTTCCATTCTCGGAAAAGTGCACACACAAACGAATGGGAAAACGTCGAGTGAGAACGTGTGAAAACTCAGCTCAGTTTCACAGCATCAATCCAGCGACGACGAATGCTTTTTCGTGCCAACTGAAGTGGGGCTTAGAGGAAAATAACACGTGGTGCAGCCCCGTGTCCTCGATTTTCGAAATAATGCGACAGGGAAAGGGGGGATGATAGCAGCGAGACGAGACTTGTAATTACGGAAGCTGTGCTCTTGTTACTCGAGGTTTTATTTCCAACACATTCCTTTTTTGTTTTATTTTTTTTAATGTTGTCGCCTTGTACGAGAAATTCCCAGCTTGGCTGTTCATATGTAGATGTTTTCGTACATAGAAATGTGTTCTTTTTCCTTCTTCCTTTGTACAGTCTTGAAAGGCTTGGAAAGTCACTTGACTTCATTTTCATTTCCATTCATTTTAAACTGGATAGCGAATAGTTAGAGCCGGATTCAAAGAACTATATTAAAACGAGCTTTTAAAGTATGTTCTCCTGAGGTGGTTGAAATTTTTGAGCTGGAAGGAAGTTCTATGAATACGAATCAACATTTTCATTCGAGTAAAATTTAGTGAAAACAAATTTTTCTCCTATTATAACTGTACTTTTGATGGTTTGAAGTTATTTTCCAAATTCAAATTGATTCTGAAAAAAAAAATACAAATTCTTACCCATAAGTTAGAAAAAATCAAACACGTTCAAAAGGATATTCTGATTTTTAATATGGGAGAGTGGGGAATCATGGACCACTTTTTTTCGTTGTTCCATAACTTCTTTATTATAAAAGATAAAATGCAAAAAAAAATGGTATGGTTTTCTACATTTTCAAGGTATCATAAAGTATTTTTTTTTCAATTTAAAAAAGTTATTTTCCCCTAATTCTGACTGTTTGAAAAAAAGCAATATTTTTTGGATTTTGAAAAATGGTGGGGAATCGTGGGTTACCAAATCAAAATTGACCAAATTACATGTAAAGTTTATGAGTTGACCCAAAACTGTGATTTCCTGATTCAGTTCGTTATTTTAAAGCAATTTCAGATGATGAAATAAAAAAGAGAGCTGTGTATGATCGCAAAGAATCCAAAACCTAGCTTGCGAACGTTTTGGCAAATTTCTTATATATGATGGACAACATATTTTTCATAACTCTTCATTTGGCATAAGAAAACTTTACAGATAGGAAAAACTTATTTTAAGTTCTGAATGTGTAAGAAAACATAAAAAATATAGGTGATTCAAGATGTGTGGCCCACGATTCCCCACAAGCTATGATTTGCGAATTGGTTGCGTTTGTGTGACTTATTGATGTTTCATCAAAAATTCCTTTTCCACGTGAAAGATCATGACAAAACTAAGATCATAAGCGTATGAGCATATTTTTGTTATACTTTTAAGGTTCCCCATCGATGAAATTAGCGGGTGTTTTTTTAATTAAGTAAGTAAATATTTCTAATTTTTTTTTGCTTGATAAATAAAAGAAGCATATGATGCGTATTTCAGTCAACAACATATAAGAATATTTGCTCACGCAAAGCGACGGCGATGACAGTTGGTTTGAGATTTTTATCTCAACAAACATCTGATATATTAAAAGTGGCCCACGTTTCCCCATGGCCCACGATACCCCACTCTCCCCTACATTTTGACAATTTTGACAATTTTGACAATTTTGACAATTTTGACAATTTTGACAATTTTGACAATTTTGACAATTTTGACAATTTTGACAATTTTGACAATTTTGACAATTTTGACAATTTTGACAATTTTGACAATTTTGACAATTTTGACAATTTTGACAATTTTGACAATTTTGACAATTTTGACAATTTTGACAATTTTGACAATTTTGACAATTTTGACAATTTTGACAATTTTGACAATTTTGACAATTTTGACAATTTTGACAATTTTGACAATTTTGACAATTTTGACAATTTTGACAATTTTGACAATTTTGACAATTTTGACAATTTTGACAATTTTGACAATTTTGACAATTTTGACAATTTTGACAATTTTGACAATTTTGACAATTTTGAAAATTTTGACAATTTTGACAATTTTGACAATTTTGACAATTTTGACAATTTTGACAATTTTGACAATTTTGACAATTTTGACAATTTTGACAAATTTGGCAATTTTGACAATTTTGACAATTTGGACAATTTTGACAATTTGGACAATTTTGACAATTTTGACAATTTTGACAATTTTGACAATTTTGACAATTTTGACAATTTTGACAATTTTGACAATTTTGACAATTTTGACAATTTTGACAATTTTGACAATTTTGACAATTTTGACAATTTTGACAATTTTGACAATTTTGACAATTTTGACAATTTTGACAATTTTGACAATTTTGACAATTTTGACAATTTTGACAATTTTGACAATTTTGACAATTTTGACAATTTTGACAATTTTGACAATTTTGACAATTTTGGCAATTTTGACAATTTTGACAATTTTGACAATTTTGACAATTTTGACAATTTTGACAATTTTGACAATTTTGACAATTTTGACAATTTTGACAATTTTGACAATTTTGACAACTTTGACAATTTTGACAATTTTGACAATTTTGACAATTTTGACAATTTTGACAATTTTGACAATTTTGACAATTTTGACAATTTTGACAATTTTGACAATTTTGACAATTTTGACAAATACGACAATTTTGACAATTTTGACAATTTTGACAATTTTGATCATTTTGACAATTTTGAAAATTTTGACAATTTTGACAATTTTGACAATTTTGACACTTTTGACAATTTTGACACTTTTGACAATTTTGACAATTTTGACAATTCTGACAATTTTGACAATTTTGACAATTTTGACAATTTTGACAATTTTGACAATTTTGACAATTTTGACAATTTTGACAATTTTGACAATTTTGACAATTTTGACAATTTTGACAATTTTGACAATTTTGACAATTTTGACAATTTTGACAATTTTGACAATTTTGACAATTTTGACAATTTTGACAATTTTGACAATTTTGACAATTTTGACAATTTTGACAATTTTGACAATTTTGACAATTTTGACAATTTTGACAATTTTGACAATTTTGACAATTTTGACAATTTTGACAATTTTGACAATTTTGACAATTTTGACAATTTTGACAATTTTGACAATTTTGACAATTTTGACTATTTTGACAATTTTGACAATTTTGACAATTTTGACAATTTTGACAATTTTGACAATTTTGACAATTTTGACAATTTTGACAATTTTGATAATTTTGACAATTTTGACAATTTTGACAATTTTGACAATTTTGACAATTTTGACAATTTTGACAATTTTGACAATTTTGACAATTTTGACAATTTTGACAATTTTGACAATTTTGACAATTTTGACAATTTTGACAATTTTGACAATTTTGACAATGTTGACAATTTTGACAGTTTTGACAATTTTGAAAATTTTGAAAATTTTGAAAATTTTGACAATTTTGACAATTTTGTCAATTTTGACAATTTTGACAATTTTGACAGTTTTGACAATTTTGACAATTTGGCCAATTTGAACAATTTGGACAATTTTGACAATTTTGACAATTTTGACAATTTTGACAATTTTGACAATTTTGACAATTTTGACAATTTTGACAATTTTGACAATTTTGACAATTTTGACAATTTTGACAATTTTGACAATTTTGAAAATTTTGACAATTTTGACAATTTTGACAATTTTGACAATTTTGACAATTTTGATAATTTTGACAATTTTGACAATTTTGACAATTTTGACAATTTTGACAATTTTGACAATTTTGACAATTTTGACAATTTTGACAATTTTGACAATTTTGACAATTTTGACAATTTTGACAATTTTGACAATTTTGACAATTTTGACAATTTTGACAATTTTGACAATTTTGACAATTTTGACAATTTTGACAATTTTGACAATTTTGACAATTTTGACAATTTTGACAATTTTGACAATTTTGACAATTTTGACAATTTTGACAATTTTGACAATTTTGACAATTTTGACAATTTTGACAATTTTGACAATTTTGACAATTTTGACAATTTTGACAATTTTGACAATTTTGACAATTTTGACAATTTTGACAATTTTGACAATTTTGACAATTTTGACAATTTTGACAATTTTGACAATTTTGACAATTTTGACAATTTTGACAATTTTGACAATTTTGACAATTTTGACAATTTTGACAATTTTGACAATTTTGACAATTTTGACAATTTTGACAATTTTGACAATTTTGACAATTTTGACAATTTTGACAATTTTGACAATTTTGACAATTTTGACAATTTTGACAATTTTGACAATTTTGACAATTTTGCCAATTTTGATCCTGAACAGAATATCAGTTCTTTTTTGGTGGGCTGACTCGGCTTTTTGAGAATTTATGCTTGAATCAACTTCAATCTGAATTACTGAAAAAACTTTAATTTCCCTTATATTTACAATTGTCTCATTTAAAGATTTTTACAGCTTCTATCTAAGCTTCCGGTTGATAATTTTCATAAATTCCATTCCAAATGCTGCTGCTAAAAAGAACAACTTTTCCATCCTGAAAGACACCGTCAAATGTGCACCAATGTTTGCGTTTATCTTCTCAATGTCAGGAGGAAATGCATTTCGACGTCGTTGCTTTCAAAATAAATTGAATTCAAAAGCAAACCCTTTCTATCGTCTAACCTGATTCTCTCCTTCAAGTATGGAAAACACTTCCTTTTCCCTTTTCAGGAAAAGGACCCAACTCAATTCTGTGTCCTCCCAGCTTTTTTTTCCTCTCGCTCAATTCAGCTTTCCCGAAGAAGAGGTTGCGCTTTTTTGCTTCCTTCATTTGCCATCCCAACAGTCTCGTTTGGCAATGTTTGAATTCCGTCTCAGCTCGGTACACTTTTTCGGAAAATACACTTTCCAGAAACCGATCGGCATGGAGCATGAAATCGAACCAACCGAAAAGCTCAATACAATTTATCTTTCTCGCTTCCCAACCGATTCCGACTTCGAGGCAGCCATTTGTGGGGCGAGATTCCTTGATGGAGGAGGCCACTTTTGCAGGATAATAGCCTGGAAGGATGCTCGCTTTGATTCAATTCTGACTCGAGCCCTTTCTGCTCCATCTTTTGAAGGGCGGCACCCGGAAGTGCTCTCAATTTTCGATCCCCACTTCACTCCCAATTACATCGAGGGACCATTAATAATAATTACTTTGTCTTGAACTCAAAAATCAAATTTTCCTGCCCCAGCTTTGTTTGAAAAAGTTTTGTCAATTTTGCTGCTGTTGCTCAACAAAATGGGGAACATCCCGTGTAATTGAACGTTTTACCGACATTTTTTTCGAGAGTGCCTTAACCGGAAAATTTGAACAACCGTCGAAGGGTGAACATCCCCCCCTACTGCTTGACGTTTGAAAACTTTGGGGACCGTTTTATTTGTTCTCTTTGATTACGTTCGAGCAAGAGTTGTATTTTTTTTTTTTTTGCTGGCGTCTTATTCTCCTCTAAACTTCTACAACATTCGATGACGGTTCGATAAGTGCTTTCCAAGAAATGAGCTTTGCTGTACTTTGTTTTCCTTGCATTTTTTTCTTCAAGTAAAATAGGGGTGGTAGGTTCTGATTCCATTTCATTGTTGTAACAGCTTGTCATTTTGTGTCGGTCTTCCCGTAAGTCCCAGGTGAGTCCCAGGGGAAAAAAAATGGAAAATTAGATTTTCCCGAAAAAAAAGTCTAATTTCACTATGCACCTACCTTCAAATATTCAAATCGACAAAAAGGATCGGGAGAAGAATCAAAGCAAAGATGCAATCCAATTTACTTGGGAAAAAAGTTTGGTTGAACATGTATTTCAAATGTAATTGTTTGTCTTTTTTTCTCCGAATGTATTCTTGACTCTTTCAGAAGTATTTGAGGCTAATTTTATTTTAAAGATGTATTTCTAAGAGCATGAAAAAAAGCAATTCTGCTTTATTGTGTTCTCAAGTATTCCTTTCGACTAAACCGTTTCGTGCAAAGCTGTTCGTTTGTCGTTGTAATGAGAAAAGATTGGACCAACTTGTCGCAAATCGACAAACAAAATGTTGGACTCTGCTTTGTAGCGCCACTACTCAAAAGAAGCACTAAAGCTGCCACCCATAAAAAAGTAAGACAATCCTCGAACCCCCTCTCCGAATGATGGGGGCCACTAGACAAGGTTGAGGAAGGGGTAAAAAGCTCAGCTCAGTGCCTAACAAAATCTACCCAATTCAACCCTTTTTATGCTGTGCAAAAATATTTACACAAGCCTTTTCTGTTTGGCAGTGTCTCGATTTTTATACCGGGCATGTGAGAAAGAGCCTTGAACTACACAAGCCAAACTCACAGGGTGACATCACACGAGTTTCCCAAACTCATCAAGCTTGGAGAAAACGTTCCACGCGAGACATACCAGAGGCTTTTATTGTAACCTCTTAGCCCCCCACTGCACTGGTAGGCGCCATCATCCCCCCTTTCCGAAGAAGAACATGACTTGAAACAAATAGGCAAAAAAATCACTCCGAAGGAAGAACATCCGCAAACATGGCGCAGTTTTGTCCACCCCCTGTTTTTTTTTCTTCCTTCAATGGTGTTGTCGTCCTTTTGGGGTGCCCGTAGTCTTTGCCGGATGTCGATGTTGTCGTCAACGTTGAGGGAGAGTTGATACACAGTTCCCCATTTTTCCGCAAGCTTTCAAAAGCGACACCAAAATCCTGCCGACAAATATTGACTCATCTACTTGGGGGATGTCTCTCCCTGGTGCCCAGTCAGACCCAAACGATCGTGGGTGGGTTGGTGGGTCTCAGTTGAAGTAAAAAGGCAGCTGACGAATGGAAATCTTTCGTCCGCGCGGCCCTCTTTCAACAACACTACTTCACTACACCGAACTTACTGAGCTGGGTGCGCTCGAGTGTATGATTTTTTTTTTCTGTCCGAGAGATTATTTGTCATGCAACCGTTTTCATTTTCGCTTTATGTCCAAGTGAAGTACGTTTATGCACCAGTTCATTTGCACCGGAAAATTGAAAAAGATTGAGGCAGCTCAAATGAGAGACAAGTTCTGGAATGTAGCCAAAACGTGACAAATTTGCCTACAAGTTTTTTTTTTCATAATTTTAAAAAAGGAGATAAGGACCGGAGATTGCAGAAAACTAATTTGGAATACTGTAGAGATTGCCGATCAAAAACAGGACCTGGACGCTGCCGCTTTTTTCCAAATCCCTCCTCATTCGGGCATTGTCGAAGCTGACTTGACAGGATCATGACCCGGAATGGTCTAAAGAAGACCCTGCAAAGGAACGGAACAGTAAATAAAAATCATGTTCAAAAGAATTCTCAAACTTCCGGGATTAATCCCGATTTCTTCACGAGGTTGAAAATGATATATTTGCAGTCCAAAATGACACATAAACTTGAGAGAAAAAACGTTTTTGTAAAGTTTTATAGTATTATTATAAGGTTTTTTACATACTGTGAATGAAAAACATTTCCGTGCAGCTGAAATTAAAAAAAGTATTCCCTCAACAAATTTTTGTTCATTGTATCCTCATTTTGTACAGAATTCAGTTCATTTAAAAGATCAATAATCAATTTTAGCATAATTATACCCAACCATGAATTAAATTGAATTTAGAATAAGGGGTCCTCAGAAGTATATTTAAAGAAACCCCAAGGACTGAAGATTCTGTTTATTTTTCATATTCCTTAGGCCAGAGAAAAAAAATTCAACGGATAAAGATTTAATGCATACCGCATTTTTTTAAGTTCTAAGCGTTTTTGTAAAAAAAAAAGTTCTCTGGATAAATTCAGAAAATGTTTTCTAGAACACTGTTTCTGAAAAGCCATCGTGTTATTTGAGAAGTGAACTGATGCCAAATCCGACCAAAGCAGAATTAGGTGATCATGCTTGCGGATCATGGGCAGCAGGCACTCTCGGACGTAAACAGGTGTAATCATTTTGTCAGTGCTCAAGCTTCACTGAATTTTTCTTTTAAAAAATGATGTCTCCGTCTTGCCAACACTCTGGCCATCCCTAAAAGTGTAATACTGATCACCCGGAAGTTTTGTAATCAAACTTGCAAGAGATTTCTTCGTCGATGATAACGCACATCGAACAACATGGAAACATATGATTTCCGAGTTCTTGGTTTCACAAAAGCAGCTTATTTTTGACTCCGCTTCGGCTTCTTCTGCTTCTTATATGTTTTTTTTTGTCCACGAAGCTGCTTTCTTCTCCATACCATCAAATTAAATTTAATTTTTTTTTTGCGCTTTTCCGAGAAAATCCTTTTAATTTTTACGAAAGTTATAAAACTGGAGCAAAACAGAGTTTTATGTTGAACTGTATACAATCATCTATAAGAGATCAGCTGTTTAAACGTCGTCCGGAATGAGCAGGATTGTATCAAAATCGTGCTTAGACACAATGGGACACCCTATAAAAATTAGAAATATTTATAATTATTAAACAAATCCAAAAATAAGTTTGATTGCTGAAAAATCAGTTGATTTCATTTATATTCAAACTTTTTGGATTTTGAATACAAAAAATTGATAAAAGTATAAATAATTTCTAATTGAAAAAAAGTGTCTCGATTGAAAACAAGACAATTTTATTTTCGAAAGTAAATGCTTGCCACGTATTTTATAAAAAAAACAGCTTTTGTTTAAAAATCTTTTGTTTAAATAATTTAATTGTATTTTCCTAGTTTTCCACAAAATGAGTCATATT
This sequence comes from Uranotaenia lowii, assembly GCF_029784155.1. Classification (NCBI taxonomy): domain Eukaryota; kingdom Metazoa; phylum Arthropoda; class Insecta; order Diptera; family Culicidae; genus Uranotaenia; species Uranotaenia lowii. The sequence goes on along the minus strand of NC_073691.1, from coordinate 205,606,538 downwards.
TATCACATAAACATACAGGTTCCTTTTAAAAAACTTAAAATTAAGTTTGACCGAGGTTCAAAACATTGTTGTTCTTTGACTGAAAACACTAAGCGGGTTCACTTCGAACCAGGACAGCAACCAACGAACATGTCGCAAAATTTTGGCACATCGTTACAATTACCGAGAGACTGTAAAGGAACGTCATAATGAAATGTCCGCCGTTGTCAGCCTAAAATTGTGTCATCACCATGAGGTTAACGGTTAGGAATTTTCCTTTGTGATTTTAACCGAGAGTTTCAAAACTTTCCACCGCTCTGTAATTACAATTCAATGTACCGGAACAGCAACATCTTTCGCATAGCAACATGGTTTCGCAAACTTGTAACCTTGCTTTATTTCCCTGAAAATAATCAGACTTCGAATATAAATAATAAATTTTAGTCCGGCTGCCGAACTTAGTTTTGAGATTGCTCAGTCAAACTCATAGTTAAGGGCTGTTTTGAACCGAAACAACATAAATTTGAGTTTGAAAAAAAGAACGTGTACATCATAGATAAGGTAGGGTAGAGGACCCTAAGACAACGGCTTAAGGAAGCTTTTTTCATTAGTTCAATAGAATTGCCTTCCATGTTGGTTTAAAACTGTCATTCATTCTTTGAACTTTATTTTTAATATTGTGTTATGAAATTATGCAGGAAATAGATCAATCCATTACGTACTTTTGAGACAATTAATGATTTATTTTCCACATTCAAGTTCCCTCATTGTCGTACCAGGTCCTTACTTCCGTCGTACGAGGAGACCGAAGTTGTCTCAATTTATTCCAACCTCTTCAGGAATAAATTAAAAAAGTTGCGGTTGCGGTTCATGAAAACGGCATTAACTTACTTCAAATGGATCAACCGCGCAGCATTATAGCAAATTATCTCTCAAGTAATCAGTTGCAATAAGCCATGGAACTAGGAAGGCTTTATTGTAAAAAGGTTTACCATTGCTTGGCTAATGCATCTACAGGCAGCAAAATATTATACCTTCTATTGAATTCTACCGAAATTGTCTCAAACTTTTCCTCCCTCATGAGGGATAGATTTGAAATTATGCGGTTGCGGTTCATGCCAATGCTATTATTTACTTCGCACGGATCAACCGCGCAGGATAACTGCAAAGTTCGAATAAGATCTAAGTCGCAATAAAATGGTCGTGCCAAGCAATCTCAAGGTAGCGTCATTGTAGCTAGGTACCATTGCTTGGCTAAGGCAATTGCAGGCAGCACAATAATAGACCTTACAAGTTGAATCCACCCTGCAAATGTATTTTGTACCAACACACTCTCCAACGGACAGGGCTGCCATGATCCAGGATTTGTCTGTAAAATAAGATTTTATAAAATTCATACAGATATTTTCCGCAAATTACAATGCACAAATTTACACAGAAACTGTACATATTTAAAGAACATTAACATTTTTAATAGTATTATATGTTTTTTTCTACGTAATGAGACTGAATAGTAAGACATTTGAGGAGAGACAGAATCACTCTTGCGTTTTGTCAACATGTGTATTCTTATCCATGTGGGAACCCTGGCGATGGATATCGAAACAAAGCAACGCCACGTTGATGCGTGTAATGCGCATTAGACTGGTTCAGTTCATCTATTCGTGTTTTTTATGAGTGACAAAAGTTTTTGCAAAAATGTTTTTTTCGGAAATTTACGCTTCGTTGTTCTGAAATTTTGTTGTTGTCATTTTATTTTGTTGTTGGGGATTTTTTTTTATTATCTGACGGGTTTGCGCCGGGGGTCTTCAGATTTTCCCCAAAATTGAAAATTTGGTTCATTTTTGTGACTTAAAAACACATGTATTTTTTCAGATTTCTAACATTTTTATTTTTCGAGTTAGCTTCGGTTAGATTTTTTTATAAATAAAAAATAACCATTTTTCAAAGCTACATAACTCTGTTGTTTTTCAACGGAAATTATAAAATAGTACATCAAAATGCATTGAAATTTTATCCGCTTTCCAAATAAAATAGTTGAAAAAAATTAAATAATGACCTTCAACATGAAAAGTTGTAAATAAACTTTAAATGGCGTCTAAAAGTACCGTCTGCACCACCGAATATTTTGCAAAAAATACCATTGTATAGCTCGATTCATGATGCAACTTTCATCTGAAGACACCAAAGTGGGCCATTAACACCTTGAAGAGTTATGAAAGAAATCATGACAATAAATCTCTTTTATTGCATCGAAAACAAACAATGGTCGAACAACTGCACTCACATATGGAGATTGCAAGCACTTCTAACAACATGGAAACAAAAGAACTTATCAAAGCTGGTAAAAACACTATTTTTTCGTCCTTTTCAGACTGCCCCTACTCGCATAACAGTCCCATATGAATTTTCGTCATTTTAGGTCAACATAAGGCTTCAACATAAAACACTAAAAAAGAGGTTTTGTTCTAGAAATTTCGAAAAAAAACATCAATTTGTAACTGTCCTATATGAAATATATCTGAATAACAGTCCCATATGTGAAATACCACGGATTTGGTTACTTTTCAATGTTTCTTTCAGCGAAATAGTCTTTGGTTCATTGCTTTGAATCATTTAAACATATTTTTAACTCACTTGATGTCGAATGATGCACACTAGTTTTCGAATGTAGGTCTGACTTTCCTAGGAATGACTTCCTGAGCGAAAAACTATCGAATGCAATCAAAAATCGTAAAAAGATTCAACTTACAATGTGGAATTTATGATATTTTTTTGCAAAAGTATGTTTCTTTTTCTGACAATTGCATTTAGGAGTTCAAAAATGATCAAATTTAAGTCTTAGAAAGTAGCTTGGTGAGAAAAATATATTTTGTATGGGACTGTTATGCTAGTAGATTCGAAAAAGGTTTCAAATATGGTCGATTAACAGTCCCATAATGAATAAAAATGGTGCTCTCGACCTTACCAATAACCCAATTTCGAAAATTTCAGGTCTAACGATTTATTATGACAACCTAGAAACGATTTTCGTTTATGCTGAAAGTGGTGGTCACAATTTTAAAATATATTCCAAAACAGAAAAAATTGATTGTCTCGCTTGCTTATTTTTGTATATGGGACTGTTATTAAAGAAGGGGCGGTAGATTGTTGCAGCTTAACTGACTTCATGTCATATCCAAAAATCTTATAACGTATTCGTTTATACCCAGTTTTGCACCAGGTCACAACAAGTTATGCACATTTTATTGTCATTTTTAGAAGTTTATGCGCTCAGTTTTGCATCCGTAGTTCTCCAGATTTGATTTGAAACGGACGGTGAAACACTGAAGATTCGTGTGTGAGCGATCGAGGTAGCAAAGCACTGACGACGAATTATGTTTGTTCTAGTATGGTAAACGAATACGATAAAACTATCATATTTTCATCATTTTACAGCCTGGGCTGGCCATACTGAGCTCTTTGATTATTTCTACAACATTTGTGCCACTTTCTCATACTTTTTTGATCAATGATAAAGGATTTTGGTGTCCAGTGCTTAGCTCCCGATATAAAAACTATGTAAAGCACGTCTATATTTCATTTTTTTAATCACATTTTTGTGATCCCAAACACAGGGACTGAACCTTCTACTATTAGCATTGATTATGCTTCACAATGATCTTTGATCGAAAAATTAATAAGTTATATAGTATATGACCAGGTTGTCAAAACAACATTCCCATCATTAGTTATATCACATAAACAATACGATACTCAGAATTTTGGTTAAAATTTAAAGTCAGTTTTCCTGCAAACACTCTAAAAAGCACGAAAAAGTAGTGTTTTTTACCTGCTTTGGTAAGTTCTTTTGTTTCCATGTTGTTAGAAGTGCTTGCAATCTCCATATATGAGTGCAGTTGTTCGACCATTGTTTGTTTTCGATGCAAAAAAAGAGATTTATTGTCATTATTGCTTTCATAACTCTTCAAGCTGTTGATGGCCCACTTTGGTGTCTTCAGATGAAAGTTGCATCATGAATCGAGCTATACAATGGTATTTTTTGCAAAATATTCGGTGGTGCAGACGGTACTTTTAGACGCCATTTAAAGTTTATTTATAACTTTTCATGTTGAAGGTCATTATTTAATTTTTTTCAACTATTCTATTTGAAAAGCTGATAAAATTTCAATGCATTTTGATGTGCTATTTTATAATTTCCGTTGAGAAACAACAGAGTTATGTAGCTTTGAAAATAGGTTATTTTTTATTTACAAAAAAATCTAACCGAAGCTAACTCAAAAAATAAAAATGTTAGAAATCTGAAAAAATACATGTGTTTTTAAGTCGCAAAAATGAACCAAATTTTCAATTTTGGGGAAAATCTGAAGACCCCCGGCGCAAATTGTCAGATAATAAAAAAAAATCCCCTGTTGTCATTTTGTTTTGTTTTTGCAAAATAAATCAGCTAAATGTAAGTTAGTGGGTTCAAATTTTTGGGAGTGGCCATACAGTAATTCAACTAAAATTAGACTTTTCGACTATTTTCATTCAAACTGTAATATGTCAAAAACGACGAACCACATTTTGTTGAAAATTCACTGAGAATTTACAAAAATGAAACAAACATGAATCAAGTTTTAAAACTTATATGGGAAGAATCAGAATATGAGCGGGTTCGATTTTGTAGAATTTTTAACTAATTTATGTACAAAAAATCTACCAAATTCGATTTTTTTTATTGAAACTTGTATTGAGATCCAAACCAGAGACTCATGAATTCTGGCCCTACTGGCGTAGTAGGGGAGTAGTTATAGATTCCCATTCACAGAATCTCTGAAAACTGGAGAAGTTTTAGTTTTCAAGAACCTCTCAGTGATCATTCTGTACAGCAAAGCGTTTGGTCGTATATTGCAGTTTGAGTGAAAGAAGTTCAAAAGTCAATTTTCATTGAATTTATGTATCACATGTTTCAAATACTTAAGAAAAAACTTTGAAGAAACAATGTCATTGGAGTTGAACGTTAGATATGTGTAAAGTTGGAGATATTCTTGTGTGCACCCCAACTTCTGTTCAATTATGCACGGTACTGTTAGTAAATAATTTATAAAACACCAACCACTAAGCTAGTTTATTTAAAAACACCCATTATAAGGAATGCTGAATACATTCAAGTGATTTATAAATATAAATAGACTTTTTGCACTTATCTCCCAGCGCATTAAGTCTCTAGCTTCAATGGGGTCAAAATAATCAAAATTACTTTTAAATGAATTATCTAATTCCAATTATTGCAAAACGGTTTCCTATTCTTGTCGCAAAATTACGACGAATTATGGGGGCAGAGCGACTCGATTTCAATCGAAAATTGACAAATTTATACAAATCAGATTAGTTTGAAATAATTTTTCTAATTTTATTTTGACATTTTTCTGTTGGATTTCAAGGTTTCGATCGTTACATGCATTGACAGGAAGCACAGCAAAGAAACACGTTGGGGGGATCACTAAGTTTGTCTTTCAATATGGCGGAGTGCGCCAATAATTAATTTCACTTCGCGATTTCAGAATCAAATATCTCAAAAAATAGTTTGAAAAGTGACATATTTGTGAAAGAGAATAAATTCACAGGCGTAAGTTTATCATGTGACGTACTCAACTAAAGTGGAAAGTGATTTTTCGGCTCTCAAACATTCATTCATGAATTAAGACGAATCAGAGGGATACGACGGAGGTAGGTACTCCTACCCTAGAACAAAAATAATTTAAAGTTGATTTTTTTCATCTCCTGCCTTACTTTTGTTGTTCGGGAAAGTGAAACGCCTTATGTAGATGCTTTTTTGAATCAGCTCAAAAGTTTTAGTTTCGGCTTCTGCAATAAAAATGTGCCCGAACTCGTGAGTTGCTGCTACCTAATCTGACTTAATCGAATCGTTTTCGGGAATATAGAAATTAACTATTTCCTTTTCGACAACTTTTCTCTAGATTTCTCTTCCGATCGCAAACGAAAAAAACAGTCCTCGTGCCTTTTTTTCGTAGCTGTCTACTTACGTCCAGCCAGGGAGGCCAACTGCAGGGATTTTTGCCTCTGTGCCTAGTTTTAACATTCGTGTTAAAATGTATTTAAAAAATCCACGCACGTTTTTCTTTATCAAAGAGTATTATGTAGGGATTCATGAAAAATTATATCATGATCTTTACTTCGATGCTTAAAGACAACGCAGCGGCCGACATAACAGACATCAGCGAATGGGAATGAGTTCCTGCAAAGGGCAATGTTGCTGACGATTCGACGAAATGAGGACGCGGGCCTTGCTTTAACTCGGACGGCCAGTGGTTTTTTAAAGGACCAACAAAAAGCATAGCCAAATGGAGAAACCTGCAAAAGAAACGATGAAATTTGTTCAAGTTGTCTGCACCATAAAATGAAGCCTCCCAACACGCCGATCGAAGCCACTATCCGAAGTATTCCACTATCTTAGCTAAGACTCATCCAATAACCATTCTTATTATAAATTTTTATCACCATTGTTTCCTGCAACGCCGAGACAGTCTTCAACGAACTCTGGCAGTACTTTTATGTGTCGAGACTGCGAATGCTCTTCCGGTCAGTCAATTGATGCAAAGTTTTCTTCAAGACTCCTATTCAACCGAAGATGGATCCGCTCCCGAAATCGCGACTGACTGGTCTTGAATATTTTGGACCACTGATGGTTAAGATTGGCCGTTCACAAGAAAAACACCTTCGACGTGCTTTAGCATCCGTGCAATACATAGAGAAATTGTCCATAGCCTGTCAAAAATGTCTAGAAAAATGGGTAGGTCTATGAAGATTCATCGCGAAATATTTTCCGACAATGGAACTAACTTTTGCGAGGAAGCAAACAACCTTCAAGGGTAAAGGGTGAACCTGGACGCACTGTATATCATACCACAGCGCTCCTTGTTGTCGGATCTTGCATGTTTTGACAGTATGTACTTTGTTTTGGAGTGTTTTCTCTATCAGTGCTGAAAATTTCATTATGATTCATTTTGTTTCAAAAAAGTTACACTTGATGGAAGCCACGAGACGAAAATCAATTTTCGACACCCACCTAAGAAACCCGAAAGAAGAAAGAAATTAAGAAACCTTTGAAAATTGTCAAATCGACCTTGTGCAGCGTTTTCAAACGTTTCCGTGAGATGCATACTATCGATCGGCAGGTTCAGACCAAGCTTTATAGTGGAACTAAGGATCGGAAACTGCATTTGAAGATTTTGAGAGCGATCAATGCAAACCCAGAAATTCAATGCCGACCAGTGCACTGTCAGAAGGATTCGTCTGTGCGACGGAATACGATCTTTTCGAGCCAGTAAGCAGCCAAGCTGGATATAGATGCAGAATGTAATAGTCGAAGGACGTGCCGGAAATTTAACAACACGGTTCTAACGAAGTACAACGGATGCATCCTCCCTCATGGATGACGAAACGTACGTGGAGATGGACTTTGGCAGCTTCCTGGTCAAACCTTTTATAAAACCACTTGTCGGGGTGATGTCCCCGACAAGTTCAAATTGCCGTTTTTGCTGATAAGTTTGCAAGAAAGTGTTCGGTCTGGCAAGGTATTTGCAGCTGCGGATGAAAAACCTTGGTTTTTGTGATAAAAAAGACCATAGACTCCAAGATGTACAAGGAGGAGTGCCTGAGAAAACGTAATCATCTACACATTTTTGGCCAGATTTGGCAAGCCGCCACTACAGCATAGAGGTACTAAAGTGGTATCGGGACAACTAAGTGAATTTTGTCGAAAAGTACATGGTATTCGCTGAAAAGTTCAAGATTTCATCCAAACCACATCGGAATATTTTTGTTGGTTATTCTTCCTTCAAAATGCAATAAAAGAACAACATTATGAGTACAACACATTTTCATTTCGTTTACACAGCTTCGAAATAGATTTAAACGTGTCGTCCAGATTTAAGATGAACTATGCTTTAGCTAACAGAGAATCAAACAATCATCTCAGGAGCACATCAATGCTATAGAGAGTCTTCGAAGCAGCTGGATCTTGGCCCAGCTTATTCTCGATGGGCTTTAGAAATGCTGGTAGAAGGAGTAAGGTATTTCGGGGGAATATGTACCTGCTAAGGGAAATGACAAAGTATGTGGAATACATAAGCTGAACACCCAAATACATTGCAACATGTGCTTCGTATTTCTATCTTCTACTCATATTCTGTCAAAAATATTAATTTTTAATTTAAAAACTATGAAAATATTCGATTTTCTACAAACGCCTTCAAACAACCAATCATTGGATGTTAAACGCCCCAGTGTAGGCAAATAATGCTCCAAAACATTGGATCAAAACGACTCGAAAACATCACAATATTCACAGTGAAAATAAATTAATTCTGTTATTTGATTGGAAATTTTTTTTCCAAGTTTACCTACACATAAAAACAAGTAGTTTGTTAACATTTCTCAGTGAAAAAATGAATTTTTTTGAAATTCTTGACTGTATTTTGAACTGTGTCAGTTTCAACCAATTTTTTCTGCTGCTTTTGGCGATAATTTTAGAGAACCGATTCGATTTTCTGTGCACGTTTTTTACTCAACTTATTCAGCTGTCTGATTTACCACTGATAAGGAGGTTCAATTATAAAAAACGTTTTATTTTATCAGAAAGAATTTAAATGGCAAAAAACGGCATGGTAAGATTCAGGAAGAATAAGAGTTAATTATATGCATAGGAATATCTTTAAGCTATGCCAGCATAATGAGCCATTTACAATTTTCGGCATTTTAGGACTAAAGTAGGCTCTAGGTCCAAGGTAGGAGCACACACCCTATTTGTTCATAAGTAATCAAAATCTTTTAAAATGTGTAACTTAGAAGAACAGAAAACATAAATAAAATGTTCAAACTGAAATTGATTTTTTGAATAATGTTTTACAAATATCCGCGGGAAATGTTTCATGACTTGTATTTTTTAAATTTTTGATTTTTTTTTCAATTAATCAAAATGATTTTTGGGGATTAATTGGGAATTAGAGAGCATTTGGTTTTGTGATTCAAAGATCACCGTAAAATTCTGTTACGATTATTCGTCGTCATATTTGTCTTAAAATGAAATGCCTTGAGTCCATACTACCGCCCCATGGAGTGGTATTGGACATAATATCAGCTGATTTTCTGAAAAAGTTTGTTAACACCTTTCTGGATCCAGTAATTTCCTATCACTGTGGTATAATTGAAAATTTGGAAGGAAGGAAGGAAGGGAGTAGGATGGGGATGAACCACTTTTATGTTAGCAAAACTCAACGAATTACCATTATGGACCAAATCAAATTTTGTATACGGAAACAACTCTACAAATATGATTGACTGTATTCACAAGTCCGTTGAAAATCGTAAGATGATTCGACCTAATACAAAAAAATTATTAAGCTTGGAAGGACGGTATTCCTGGAGAAAATGTAAACTAAATTTATTGCTATTAGTCTCATATAGAAATGCTCTCATCTTTCCTATCTCACGATCAATTTTAAAGGCAGAACATCAATTAATTTTTTATATGTATTTTATAATCTTTTTTTTAGCCCAAAGTAAAATTTAAAAAAAAAATCGATATTATTTAGCAAAAACTGAAAAAAAGGGTAAACAGCACTTGCTATGAGAATGAATGGTGACTTTGAAACCGATTTGAATTCAAAATATTTCGAATAAATTTCAGTAAATTTCAAATGAAATGTTTCTTATAACATTATTTAGTTTCTTATTACAAAGAACACAAATTTCAAATACTACTGATGTTCTGACTATGAAATTAATCGCAAGAAAGCAAAGATGAGTGCATTTCTATACAACAAATTTATCTTATATTTTCACTTGAAATACTTTCTTTCCCAGCTTGATAACTTTTTTTGTCTAAGGTTGAATCTTCTTACGGTTTTCAACGGAGTTGTTCCGGTCTATGATATTTGTAGTGTTTAGGTATACACATATTAATTAGAACCATAATGGTGATTCGTTGAGTTTTGCTTTCATACGAATTTGAACTGTAAGACATCCCTTATAATTGACCAAATGAGTTGAAAATTCTGGACATGTCAATTAGCAATTTCAGATCCCGTTTTTCATTCTAGTGCACGTAGTTTTTTTTTCTACAGCCACTTTGACAGACAGTAGTGGAATCACTTGAAATTTTGTACAAAAAAACTCGAAAAATATTCAAGCTTTGATATCGTGGAAACTGGAAATATAATACATATTGGAATTTTGAATGGTTCTTACGTGAAATTGTCTCAAAAACACGATGCAATCATAAAAATGATATTAAAAATATACTTTTCTCGAGAAAACTTACGTTTCAATCGATATATTTACAATATTTAAAAAAAATCTTTACAACGAGTAATTTGACTTCTAAATTTAAAAAAAATGCATTTAGAAAATGATGACTTTTGAAAATCGTGAAAAAGAAGGGAGGGTTCAGGAATGAGGGATGAATGGGTCATTCTCAGAAACTCAACTCTTGTATTATAGACCTCAGCAAGTCTATCAGTCAAGTTTGGCGAATATCGGATTAGTTTTTTTTTTTAAATTTTACATGGAATTACCCAGCTGTAATTCGTTCTTTTAGGTAATCTGTATTTTTTTTAGTTTAATCTAACACTGCCATAAAACTAGCACCCAACCTCAGTTTAATTAAGCATTCAGTGGTTTTGTACAATTCAGTTGAATAACCAGAAAAATGATCACTAGCTAGAAGTGTTGAATTGGCAATCTAGAAGAGATTAGGGAGTCTGGACTTCCAGGGATCGCCTATAAACAGCAATGACAAAATATTGAATATACAATAAACTCAATAACAGTACCAAAATAAATATTTTCTTCCGAATGCACTTGAAAAAAGCCGTTAAATTTCAAACAATGTAGGTTGGTATTCTATAACTAATTATGCTTATTAAAATAAATTTAAAAAAAATTGTTTTTTTCAGGCCTATAATTCGTAAGAGGTTAATATGTAAGTTTGTTTACACCGACAATTTTTGTATCAATATTCCAAATGCATGAATGCAAGAAGGTTAAAACTTAAATGATCAGCACTCAAAATCCAAATCAACCTGTTTAAGGACTTCATATGCGTTTTTTTTAATTAGAAACTCAAAAACTGGAAGCTGATTTATGTAAGTGCGTGGGATTCAACGCAGGTTATTACAAACCAGATGTAGGCGATAAAAAAAATTCTACGTAAAACCTGCAACCACGTGCAAAATGCAACCGTAAAAAAAGCTTTACTGCATATTACGTGGACTAAGCAAAGAAGTTCACGCGTTCAGGATTAGGCCTCAAAATTCAACTCAAAAGCTAAAAGCGAACGGTGTGGGCCTTGTAGCAAGGTACCAGTTTAGTCCTATTTTGGTCACGTTCCAACCATTCCGGACAAACTGCGCTCCGGCCTCCCGATGAGATATGATTGGCTGCTCGGTGCTGAATCGCTGTTGCCGTACGGGAGAATATGTGAGGAGCGCTCCAACTTTTGCCAGAGTTGAACCAAACGAACGACACATTTCCAACACTCTTTGCTCCTCATTTGGTTTCAATTCACCCCCAGAACAACCCGCCCTCTGGAGGCGAAAAACAAAAGTTTTACATTACATCAAGCTGCTCCTTTTCCCCCTCCTTTTACACATCTACACCTCAGGAACTCTGGACCCGGACTCAGCACCACGTATTGTAATATATTTTCAGAAATTATTATTTGATAACGTGATGTCATGCCACTTTCAGTCACCGACGAAACTCTTCCCTTGCTCGATGCTGCCCGCCGAGAGCAAGAGGTCAAAGTTTTACCAGACAATGCAGCTGAAGGATATCGTAAATTTACCATTCAACTGAACCTGCATCCTTCATACATATCATCCCCCCATACTCGAAGGAATAATTCACCGAAAGTCCCACTCGTTTTTGTCCCCAGTCCCATTTAAAATGCCATCAGCAAAGTAGAAGGACCGCCATATCCAAAACTCGAGGGCAGAGTGTGGTCAGCTTCCGGGAGCACAAAAAGTCGGGGTCGAAATTTTCTAATTTGTAATGAATTACTGTGGTGGCCGTCACGAGTTTTTGGTTTCTGGAGAAATCAGTTTCCACTCGAATGGGCACCTCTCTTATTTTTGCTCCCTTTCAAACCTCACTCGTGTCCTTGAATAACTTCCCGATAAAGTTTCCAAACACTCAATGGAAGGTTAAAAAGGGTCCAACCGAACCGGGTTGTAAGTAGAGTCAAAAACAAAATTCTCCGAAAGGACTAACTGTGCTGAGATGGTTGCTCAACTTCTGGCCCCGGGAAGATGATGGCGGATTTCAGACCGGCCAGAAGAAGGGCGCGCACCATTATGAAAAGTCATTCCCATCATCGTTATCGTTGGAACTGCAAACGACGTGCCCAAACCGTAGTGGGTTTACGATTTTATTCCTGCGAAAGGACCAACAACCGGGGGAAAAAATATATTTCGAAACCGAAACCCTCAGATCTCGGTTCGGTCCGATGTCGTCTGAGATGTCGCCGAGTGAGTGGCTGAAAACGTTGGATGTTTAGTGTAGTGGAATTCGATTATTTCAGCTGCTGGCTGCTGCTAAGTGGAAAATCCCTTCGTCGGTCGAGCTCGGAATTGCGATTTAATAAAACGATTCTGCACTCCTTAGCGGTTAAGTGAAGTGTAACGAAAAAAGAACTCCTGATAGCGCGCCCGTTGATGGAACCACCACACAATTTGGGGACATTTCATTAAAGGAGCTTGAGATTTTTTTTTTCGATCGTCCAACTTTCCAAGGATTGACTTTTAGAGTTTACTGTCGCGACGTTTACTAGCCCATTTAGTCGGTGTGTCATGGCAAAATATAAACTTGAAACAGAAAAGCTAACCGAAGTTTCAGTTGATTGAGCGATTTTTTGTGAGACGTTTTATTATTTTTAATCTTTTTTTCATCTGCAGCTTGCATATAATGATGATAAAGTCCTCTATAAATTTTCAGTTTTAAGTTGGCATTAATTGACCGTTAAAAGAAAGGTCACTAAAATAAATGTATCAAAAATCGAGGTGAAATGACTCTTATTTTTTCTGAAAGGATCAGTTGAAAAAACACTTGCTCGCCTTCAAAGCCTGTCTGCTAAGCGATTGAAAATTATTAAGTCCGGTGCTAAGATTTTGCAAAGTTATTAGTATACATTTCATACAGACTTGGCCGGCTCAGATACGCTTACAAAAATATTTGGAAAGCTTAACTCAAAACCACATGAAACTACAACTAATACTACTCTTCATATAAAACGTCATATTGTATGTTATGAACAGAAAAAATTTCATGATTTCATTGCGTGATGTTTATTTTTAAAATTGAAGTTAAAAACAACAATGTCATTTTTGTCATTTTTGTCATTTTTGTCATTTTTGTCATTTTTGTCATTTTTGTCATTTTTGTCATTTATGTCATTTTTGTCATTTTTGTCATTTTTGTCATTTTTGTCATTTTTGTCATTTTTGTCATTTTTGTCATTTTTGTCATTTTTGTCATTTTTGTCATTTTGTCATTTTTGTCATTTTTGTCATTTTTGTCATTTTTGTCATTTTTGTCATTTTTGTCATTTTTGTCATTTTTGTCATTTTTGTCATTTTTGTCATTTTTGTCATTTTTGTCATTTTTGTCATTTTTGTCATTTTTGTCATTTTTGTCATTTTTGTCATTTTTGTCATTTTTGTCATTTTTGTCATTTTTGTCATTTTTGTCATTTTTGTCATTTTTGTCATTTTTGTCATTTTTGTCATTTTTGTCATTTTTGTCATTTTTGTCATTTTTGTCATTTTTGTCATTTTTGTCATTTTTGTCATTTTTGTCATTTTTGTCATTTTTGTCATTTTTGTCATTTTTGTCATTTTTGTCATTTTTGTCATTTTTGTCATTTTTGTCATTTTTGTCATTTTTGTCATTTTTGTCATTTTTGTCATTTTTGTCATTTTTGTCATTTTTGTCATTTTTGTCATTTTTGTCATTTTTGTCATTTTTGTCATTTTTGTCATTTTTGTCATTTTTGTCATTTTTGTCATTTTTGTCATTTTTGTCATTTTTGTCATTTTTGTCATTTTTGTCATTTTTGTCATTTTTGTCATTTTTGTCATTTTTGTCATTTTTGTCATTTTTGTCATTTTTGTCCTTTTTGTCATTTTTGTCATTTTTGTCATTTTTGTCATTTTTGTCATTTTTGTCATTTTTGTCATTTTTGTCATTTTTGTCATTTTTGTCATTTTTGTCATTTTTGTCATTTTTGTCATTTTTGTCATTTTTGTCATTTTTGTCATTTTTGTCATTTTTGTCATTTTTGTCATTTTTGTTATTTTTGTCATTTTTGTCATTTTTGTCATTTTTGTCATTTTTGTCATTTTTGTCATTTTTGTATTTTTTTTTTTTTTCAATTTTGTCAGTTTTAACATTCTTGTAATTTTTTTTTTCAATTTTGTCAGTTTTGTCATTTTTGAAATTTTTGTTATTTTCTACAGTATTTTCAACATGAAAACTGAGAAGCACATTTAAAGCACTCAAAAGATGTTTTTTGGACAGTTTGAGTCCAAAATTTTTTATTGATAAAAACATCATTTGCTCGAATAACTTTTTCTGAGTTAAAAAAGCGTCTATTATTTTTGATATTTACTCTTACTTCAAAGTTGATATCTCCTTTACAGCCCGATCTGATTTTGTACAATTCATCCAATTTTCCAACACGATACCCTTTCATGGAGTGGAAAATTCCTGGACCCTCCCCTCGTTTGGGACCTAGCCGAATGAATGGATGGGAATCCCAAAAAATCACTCCACTTCGTAGATACCGACCGACGATGATAAAGTGCGTGGACGTTCCGGAATTTTAAATCCACCCTCCCCTTTTCGGTTCTTTCCTCTTTTCTTGGCTTGGACCGGCGATGGAAAATGGACCTTATTTCCTCGAACAATGACTTTGAACACAATCACTTTGGGCCCAGTCGAGAAAAACGTAGAACGAAATCCTTCCCACATACAGATTCAGACACACTCACACATTCATTCGTCCAGCAGCCAAGAAAGAGGGAAAATAAAGAGCCTCGATGACAATCCTGATGTGATCCTGATGATGAATACGATTACCAGAAGCAGATTCTGCCGGTTGGACTCCTCCTTACCCACTTTCCTCAGAAGGAAAGCTAGAAGTGGATTTCTGATGGTACCCGGTGATTCAGATTTTTTTTTTCATTCCTACTTTTGCCTATCGTTGGGTTTAATTTTTTCCGTTCGACGACCGACGTCAGCATTCCACTCGAGCAAAAGTTGATATTTTAGGCACCCCTTTCTATCTTTTTTCTTGCGGTGGCGTGTGTCTGGGCGGATCCGGATTGGAAAATTGTCCATTCCTGGGAGCGCACACACAAAAAAAGGTGCGAAGATTATTTGCTCCTTGGGCCAGGGAAAGGATGAATGAACAAACGGGGCCCGTGTCGGTCAATCTATTGGAATAATAGAGGGACATTTTCTCACGTAAGGGTTTTCCTGTCTCACTTTGGCTTCCGTTCAGCGCGCGCACACAGACACACCACAGACACACATACGCATCATCAACTCCAACGACGATAGCAAAAAATGGGGTAATGGCGTTGTAAGTGGGATACTGGAATTCCTATTTAATCTTTCCCTGGTAGAAGTTGCTAATACCTTTGTTGGAGGAATTTATCCTAGAAGATGTGGAATGAACAGGAAATTTCTTTGTTCAGTAATGTTCCTAGGAGAGATGAGTTGTTAGATGGATATAAAAAAAGAACGAAACGAATATTTCGATGATTATCCACCGAACCAGCTGGTTTTCCAAAAAAAAAAAAATAAGTTCGAAGTGAGGTGAGTTGAGGGGTAGAAATCCGACTTGCAATCATTAGTGATGAATAATTTATGAGAGCACTCTGGCCATTAGTAATGATTTATGCAGGCGGCTGGGAAGAGCATTACAGAACGAATTTACTCTGTGCTGCGCTGCTCCAAATGGACCTCCCAATTGATCGACCCTGGCAAGGATGCTGCAGACATGTGCGGGAAATTAATAGTTGATGATTAATGAAATTATGGGTAGAATCATCTCTCCTTTTTTTCTCATCAGAATGGTCAATTCTGTGGACAATTCATCTTTCATCACCTGAGGCAATAAAAGTTGATCATTTTTGCAAACATGCTTTTCAATAAAAAATTAAAGTTGGAACTCGTTGGAAAATATTGCTCTTTAAGGTGGATGGAAATTCTCATAAAATATTAACCAGCAGCGGTCTCAGCAAAGCTTTCGTCATGTTTCCTGAAGTGATTTAATTTCGGACACGTTTGAAAACGTTCATTCCATAGGACTTTTTGACAAACTAGAGTTCTACTTAAGAATTAACATTTTTTTTTTTCAAATTTTATTCCATAGAAGTTTTAATTGACATTGGCTACTGGATCTGATTGAATTTTGATTGATTTAAAGAACAATGAATCTAATTGGGATTCGGTCATGTTTAACATTTGGGTTTGATCTAGTTAGTGATAGCTCAGAATACCAACATTGTTTGTTTTGAGGTTTAAAGTTCTTTCAGCTTTCACCTATCAAATTTAGATTTAATTTAAGATTCCAATTTCAATCCGGATTTGATATTCAGATTTTAGTTTCAATTTCTGATTTCAGTTCACATTTCAGTTTTCGACTCAGATTTCATATTTAGATTCATTTATGGATTCCGATTGAGATTTCAGATCCAGGTTAAGATTTAGAGTTCAGTTTCAAATTCAGATTCAGATTGCAGAATCAGATTTAAGATTCAAATTAAAACAAAAAAAATTACAAAAATGACAAAAATGACAAAAATGACAAAAATGTGTATGGTAACAATGCACTTTGTTATTAATAAAAATAGGTTTGTTAATACCCATCCCAAGTATATTATAGTTTGTTTTTCTAGTTTAAATATTTAAAGTATTAATTTTGTTATTGGTTTGTAAAAGGCTCTTTGTATAGTAGGAAATATTGTCTATAGTTGTGTCGTTTGATAGGGAGAGATTTGCAAAAAGAGTTACAAATTCGGTATAAGTATCAAAACGGAAGATCATCTGTCCGGGGTATTTCAGAGCGCGATGCCCTGGGATACGCCCAACCCGGACCGGTGACGTGATGCGGGCCTGCTTCCGTGCCCGGGAGTGATACCCGAAGTTGTGGCTATGTCCTTGGTCACCCTATGATCCTATCCCCACCTCGTCGAATTTCAACGAAACGATAAGCTGCTGTACGTCACTAGAGTTTGCGTTTAGGTGACAGATCGACATCCGGTAGAGAGCAGGAGAACGGGAGAGGAATGGAGAGAGAATCATTGGGCTTGCAAGGAGGATCGGATGATCGCGAAAAACCGGGAGAAGTGGTTGAACAGTCAAGCTGGACGGACACGCTCCGTCAAAAGTGTAAGCCTTTTTTCGTTGGTGAAAATTATCACCTACCGCGTGTGCAGTGGTCGACAAAAAAACGCCTAAGGGCCGAAAAATACGCCGGGATCGGGCTGATATCCCCTGCATCCCGCATCAAACAGCCTTTGGGATTGCATGGATAAAATCGCCCGGATAATCCGGACCATCAGCCACGTTGTCACCATTCGATCCCGGCCAAGTTGACGCCATTTTGACTGCCACATCATCGGTAAAACGTTCCGCCAGCAGCCGAGGTCGACTGTGGAATTCCTTTCCGGTAGCGCCAAGGGCCATCGTCCATGTGGACCTAGCAAAACAGAGCGCATAGCCGTGCATGCAAGGAAACCCAGACCGCTGGCTCCATTCGTAGGCTAGACCGCATGTTCCCACTTCAACCCATGAATGCCAGGTACGGGCCGCATCGACACTACGCCATCAACCATCGTGTCAAGGTAATGCCCCGTCTTGTACCCAAAATGTCCAAGCCCCAAGACTCAAGATAAGGCTTCAAATAGAACCCAAATCTATCTTCGTCGTGTCAACCATCATATCCCATATTGAACCCAAGTTGCCCATAACCTGAATTTTCGTCGTGCCAAGAAGGACCGGGTTGCAGAACGGCCGCACCGACCTCCCTTCCTAATGTTGTGTGTTGATTTGAGAAAAAAATATAAATATTAAAATGAAATTTCCCTCTTGTTAATTAACCAGAGCCGGTATACTTCGGAAGGGTTAATTGTCCTTGGTTCCTCTCTGCGTGCGTCCTCCTTCTCGTGCCCATGCATTGGTGTTTCACTCCTAAGTTTAGCCGACCCTGAGTTAATACGCCGGTTGAGCTAACCGACCGTTTCAAATGACAAAAATGTCAAAAATGACAAATATTACAAAAAAAATCTAATTTGAAAACAAAATGTGATCAAGAACTGTCTTGATCTATTTTTAAACAAGTTTTCTTACAGAAATTCTGGTCAGATGACTCAGTAAAAAAAATTAAGAAATTAAAAAAACACTTGGAGAGAATTCTTGTAATAAATTTTATCAATCAAACTATCGGATTTTACCCGGCCTTGCTCGGGTTCACAAAAATCTTAATCAAACTGAGTCGTTTTTCTTTTAGAAATTTTGAAAGTTTTATATTCATTATTGTAATAAATTTGGCCCATGTTAGGCCGTGTAAGTTTTGTTAGTTTTTCTTCAAAGGTTTGATTGAGATTATTCACTATGTTTATTGTTTTCATAAAATTAAAATACTTAAACGTTATGAGGTTTTTTCACCATTTTTAAGAAAGCTTGAATTGAATGGGCATTATTTGGCATTTTTATCTTCAAATTAGAAAACTGTTTTTTTTATCTTTCCCATCCCCCATCTAATGAAAATTGTTTTTAAAGATTATCCCGCTTTTCAACATGGATGATCTCTCCGTTAACTGGTATGTTCAAGTTTAATTTACTTAGAAATTTCTCAAAACAAACTTCCAAACCTTATTGAACCTTGTTGAAGACTCACTTTGCATGTTTCCAATTGTATGTGTGCTTTTTTCGCTGTTTTATTTCACACCGTTGTATGATTTGTTTTCTTAGATGTTAAAATTTTTACTAAAATTTTATGAAGTTATCGAAAACAAATCATCTTGGAACCAAAATCGGCCATTTAATAATGTTATGATAAAAGTTTTATTTGAGTTCTTTTTCAAAATTTCTCTTTTTGGGACACAGTTATTCCATTGATTATTGTGAATAGTGGTCAATGTATAGGTTATTAGAACTGGATGAATTCAACACATTGGTGACCAAAAGTTATATTCCGCCGTTTGGTTTCCTCGACGGCCATCAAAACGTTGAAATCGCAGCCTTATAATTCTGAATCTAAATAGATAATTTTTCTTTCTCTATAGAAATTCCAAGAATATGAAAATGATTGGTTCTTAAAAGCTGGAATTTATGAAACTCGGTTCATTAGTTTTCAGAACTCAGTCCAAAAAGTTATTCAGCTAAAAAAGTGAATTCACTGGTAAGTTCATTGTATATTGTTGAAGACTCTCAAAGCCATCCCCCCCCCCCCCCTACCCGACGGCGATAGGGAGCACTTTGAAAGTTACAACAATTCTAGTCAATATATTACTAACAGGCTAGTTGTCCAAAATGTAGGCTCATTATTGCATCCGAATATCTCGTACCAGTACCACGTTCTTTGAAGAGAAGAAGGGATAAAAACACGCGCCAAAATTTCCCCTTTCAAATTTAAAATGTTGAGCAAGCTTTGATTTACTTTCAGTACACGTGAACTCTGGATGGTCGTTTCTAATGCCCGGCCCATGGTGATGGTGAAAAAAACCCCGCTAAAGGAAAAATAATCGGTTGGCCAAAATGGGTGCCATGACTTTTGGTTCGTGTGAAAAAAAACGAAAGTTGTTTGAGAGGGTCCCTTTTCTTAGGTGGGAGGGACTCAAAACTATTACTAAAACCTTTCCATGGTCCAAACACATAACTGTACCAAATTTCAGACTGATCGGTTAAGCGGTGTAGATTTGTATAAGGTGCATACAAACAAACAAACATATATAGTCCAACTCATCTTTATATATTAGATAATCATAGCTGTAAAATTAATCACGGTTTTGGACTATAAATTTTTATTTAGCTGATTTGTAAAGTACACACCTATTCGTTTACCTGAGAGGTCTTTTTCTTCGGAGGTTTTTTTTCCCTAAATGATCCTTATTTGCATGATTCATATTTTGCTGCCAGTTTTTTTTTACAAAAAATCATTCCTTTATCGGACAAATCAAAAGTTTTTTCAAAACTTCTTCATCTACAATGTACTATGGGCATTTTGTGCTCGACCTAAGATTATTGGATAACCAAAGATATTGAAATGAATAATTTGATTCGATCTTCTCGTAATTTCTCACTTTCAACTTTGGATGCATTCTCTGTATCACGGATCACAGAATATTCCCTGCCGTCAGAGATTTGCATTCTACTAACAACGATAAAATAGGGAATGTATTTAGTTGACCCAAGGATGGTGTTCCTTATTGCGTTTTCGATTTCATAAACATTATCGCTTTTTCAAAGTTGCTCTCATAGCAGTAGAAACTACTGGACAAATATCCGAAATTTCTGATCTCGACCAAATCTCTTCAGAACCTACCATCTATCTCTACTTCCTGTCGTTCTGTGGGAAAAAAAATTAAATTCGGGGAGAGAATCGGCCCCAAATGACCTGACTTTTGAAAAGGTTATGCGCTGCAGGCTAAAATCAATCCAGGGCCTAGTACAAGATCTCATGCCAAATTTGGGCTAGATCGGATCACGGGAAGGAGTCGCTCAACGAGCAATAAGTTTGTATGGGATTTAAAGACATTTTGTTTTGGAGAAACATCGTAAACTAATGATTTCCAATCTGTTCAAATGGCAACAATTCAAGTGAACGCTACGAGTTCTCTCTTCGTCTATTCTTCAACGATGAGGTGTTTCCTGAGACAGTTTTTTATTAAGAAAAATCATAACATTACAGTTGTATTTTATTTTAAACTGTGAAGATAAGAATTGTTCAATGATTTTTCAAAATAGAAACTATTTTTTGTTCAAATCAAATATTCGTATTCAGTAGAAATTTCACATTTTTTATCAGTTTCAAATGCGATTAATCTATAGATGGTGTAGTTCAACACCTCCCTTCAATTTGCTTCTCGAATAGCTTTCGATGCTGTGCCTTCGTGTACTTTGGTGAATGCATCGGCAAGTTGGTTCTCCCGACGGATGTGTTAAATGTGAACCTTCGCAGGCTGAATCAGTTCTCGAATGAACATTTATTTCAGGTCCAAATGCTTCATCCGTTGATGACTCCAAAGTTCTTTTGTGAATTGAATACAAGGGAAATTGTATTGCATGATTAGAAAAGTGGTGGTGTTAGCCACACCAAGCTCGCCAGGAAGGTTTATTAACCACATTCCTTCATTGATTGCCATACAGAGTGAAAGTTTACGTAGATGACAGATTGGCCGTCTTTTGACGTTTTGCTGAACACGATGCCAGATTACTAAATACCTTGAAAGCATGATCAGGAATCCATTTGGTTTGCCTTTGGGATTACTATCAAACATGCCAAAATGTTTCAGTATTTTCTCGGTATAAAACAAAAATTCCATGTTCAATGGTTTGCTCCTGATAATCTCTTGAAAAATCCATTCCCAAGAAAAAGTTCTCTTCTCTTTTATCTTTCATTTGGAATAACCTTCCGAATTTGGTAAACCCTTTTTTGCCAACGATAAGAATATATAAAAATCGGGTTAGCTCTCCAGACCTAGATGGATAGACAATAAGTCACATATTTGTTTTAATATTCAATAGTAAATTTGTAGCTCTGTAGAGTGTTGTCTCGATAAAAAGTTGGTTAAAAATCGTCTTTCAAGGACTAGATAAACCTGCCGTTTTTAGAAAAATCAACTAATTCCCAGAAAGTCGATTTTTGACAAAAAATGTCAAGTTAAGCTTAATTCTTTGATTATCCTTTAATAAATAAATAAATAAATAATAAATTTGTACGATATAAACTTGAATTTGACAGCAAAAAACGCATTTCTTTGAAATAATCTTATTTTTATTATTTTTGGGGATAAGTTAACCATAATAGGTTAAAGTACAAAAAAAAACTAATCTTATTTTTATTCAACTGACGGAAAATTAGAGCCCTGCACTCAAGTCGCAAAAGACGACCAAATAAGTCGTCAAACTTACCACATTGTTACGAAAAATGTCGAATATTACAACCTCAATCATCTATATGATGATGTAAATTGTTATAGTTTATTCCAAAAAGAATCAGGGTAGTCGTAAATGATGCGCATGACAAGTCGTGCAAATCGTAATTTAATACAATCCAAATCAAGAATATGTTTGCTAATGTACATATATAGCCTCCAAAATGATAAGTATATACTGGTTTTGCTACATTATTTACGATATGTTTACACGTATATTTGCGTTGCAAATTCGAAATACCCATCAAATGGTTGTCTGGGTACTCACATACAACTTAATCATTGAATCCGAAATGTTTCTGCTTTGAGAAAAATATCTCTGCTCTCTTAATGGTACCTTATTTTTTTAATTAACCGTGTTTTGGAAACATTTCTTGAATAAGATCAATATTATTTGCATTTCGAACACCATGATTGCTGGCGTGGCTCAGTAGAACGAATTCCACATCGCCAATGGTTGCTACTCCGTGATTGACCGAGGCCACCAATTTTGTTCAAAAGTCAAATGAATGGTGTCTGGGACTGGCAGCACATTCACAATGCCCAAAACTTAATCATCAATAACGGCGCCGGCCACGTCCTAGTAGTCAATTGATAGTTTGGAAAGAGAGAAAGGGATGTAAGAAATAATTCGTGCTTTAGGACCGAGGTCACCTCTGCATCCTAGCAAAAAATTTGGTTCGGAGATTTGGGAGAAAGGATATAATCAGGAGACACTTTTGACTAGTGTAATCGAATATTTTAACCTATTTTTGACGCTCTTATCAATAGCTTTGATTTTTAAATAAACGAACTATTTTTTAGAATTTTAATGAGCCTTAAAGAAAATTTTTTTTTTGGATGCTCAAAATAATACAGTGTTACTTGCAAAGCCACTTGCCATTGAGAAAGCTTTTATTTTTTTATTTGACATAGGTATTTGTTTCACCTGGGTTTTGTTGTTAGTCAATTTCATTCAATATTTTAAACTTAAACACCCTCACATAAACAAAAAAATAATTCTGTGTATGTATCAAGAATCTGAAAAACATTTTAATTTGTTTGTTACAAGTGATTAGAAAGATGAAAGTCCCTTACAAGAAATCTTTCGTGTGGTTCTATTCAAGATATACTATAATAACAATAATAAGCCTATAAAAATCTCACCAAATTATAAAATATTTCCCAATTTACTCATTACAAACACTGTCACTTTCAAGGCCAGCGAGATTGATTGAGACTGAAGTTTTTTTTTCGTTAAGCTCAGAAAATTTCTTTAAAACTTGATTTGTAAATGATTTTCATCATCACACCTTACGTAAATTCTTCAAATAGATTTCAAAGAATCTCAAATGATTCATTATTTAAAACTTTCTTTCTATGTTCAATGAATAATATTATGTCCTTTTAAAATCTACTAGTCTTTGTCCTACACAACCTTTTAATTTGACGGAATTTTTCAACAATACTTGAAACGCTAAAGACCTTATAAGTTTCACAGAAAATCCCGAAATGAAACAGTCCATCATGATAGATATAGAAATATAACAACTTAGATAACATTTTTGTGTTTTTGTGCTTTAAATACTTTGGAAAACGAAATGTTGATAACTGTCGTGAGCAAATTATTCAAAAAAACAAAAAAATAATAATAACAAAATTCTTCAACCACTTCTATGAATACACACATAGGTACAAGTATTATCTGTGTGTCAATTAACTACTAATCCCCGAGTTGAAAACTAAAAAAAAATATTTCTATTTAAATTATTTCAATACTTAGCTTCGTCCAATTGCTCAGAAAGATTTCGAATCCGTTAAGACATCATTTGGGATTGACATCCGCTATCAGTCCTGCTTGCTTTCACTCCTTCGTTTATTTTTTCGATTGGTTTGAACCTGTCCCTCATAAACGCGGTTTTTGGCCTTCAAAATCATAACGACCATTTCTGCGCAATGAGGACCTGGGAAACACCTTAAGCACACTTGCAAGCAATTCTTGATCTTTCTGTTAAAGTTTTGAAGTTTACTTCTCCGGAAAGCAATCCCAGAACTCAATGATCCGGTTTTGCGGTCAAATCTGCTTAATTCCATTCCAATTCAGGAACCTCATCCAATCCGGAAGTTTTGTGCCGGCACAAATCGATTATTTCCTTGTTAAAATGAAAAATTTTCAAATGTTCTCTTTTGTAGTTTTTGCTTCTGAAAAACACCTTATTCTTTGATTATCCTTTATTCCAGATTTTCTTGAAATATGCAGGCTTGTCCATAAATCCAATTAAGAATCCGAGATAAGTCGAATCTGGTAGGTATGCGCATTTATTGTACAAAACTTTCCGGGTTTGGTTCGACTTTATTAAAAATATTTGCGAAGTCAAAGAAAAAAACGATTTTCAAACAATTTCAAAATTAACTCAATTTTATGTTTAATCGATTGATTCAATTTTAATATTACTGCTGTGATTTAATGAAAACTTTAGATTTCAAGTTTTTTTTCACTTTCCTTTTGCATGTTTATGGACTAGATTTTGTTCAAATTTGCCATTTTTTCATTTTTTTCCAAATTTTTTCTTGAATTTCCCGACCGTGGTGTGGTTAAAAGTATGGTATGGTTAAGGTAAGGTTGCTAGATATTTTTTTAGCACGTATCCGGGCCGGACAATCCAGGCAATTTTTTTTATAAAAACCATAAACCATAAATCCGGCCAATATCCGAGCAAATTTTGTCGAAACTCAGAAATTCCTCAACAAAAATCAAGAAAAAAAATTAAAAATAATTTTTCATCAATAATTATCCATAGATTTTGAACCGTATTTTAGGCTCCCAAAAAAGCTTCCATGATTATTTTTAATAAAACTTGCTAGAAAAATTTTTGTTAAATTTGCCAAATAAAGAGAATAAATCCAGGTAAAATCCGGCCATTTTTCGATGAAATCCGGGCAACCAGGCTGGGCCGGACTGTTCTTAAATTTGGTATTAAATATCCAGGCAAAACCGGGCAAACCTGGCAACCTTAGGTTAAGGTTATAGATCATCGTTCTTTTTAGCAACTAGTTTGAAGACATCTTTCTCAAATTCTACTTTCGTCTAGTTCGATATCAAATAAACAATTTCAAATTGCTTGACACCTGTTTCGATGTGTTTTATTCCAGATTTCAGGGTTCCTCTATTCTCTATTTCTCTATTCCATATTCTCTTTCTTTGGTGATAAACGCCCTAGATGCGACAAGTCATCTGATGCCCCTTTACCTTTTTTTATTGGTGAAATTATTCAAATAAGAGAGATTTTCGTATCATCTGTTCATATCATCTGATTGAAAATAATCGACTCAAAAACACGAGGAAATAGTAGGAAATTAAAATAATAACCCAACAAAATATTCGTTTGGCCGAATAGTTGAAAAGGTCAATATTCGGTTTTCGGCCGTTCGCCGAATACCACTATTCGGTACACCTCTACATATAAGACATTTGGTATCAAAATTAAAATTTCAATTTTTCCGATTTCCTTTGGTTCCCTTCTAAGGTGATTTTTGAGGGTAAAAAAAGACTTTGAGCGCTTTGAAGCACCCCTTAAACAAGCCCGATTGGGCTGACATTTTGCAGCCAATCTACAAAATGATATGATTAGTTTTAGAATTGGCCCTTTTTGTTGCCACCATAACATACGTGTTATTATACTAACGAAAGTGAAGCAAAACACGTCGGTTTACTTATAATATCGATCAAAACTTCTTATCTCCACTTCGAAATTCTCTGAAACACGGATGTCTCTCATAAAAAAACATCAATTACTGTTTCGTTTGATTGTTTAAATTTTTCTATTCTTTTTAGGTAGATTTTACTGAAAAAATATATTTTAATTTTAAACCCTTTAGCTCTACTGTTTAAATTTTTTGAACATTTTGTCAAATGGAAACTATTTTTGTTGTTAACCACATTAACTATATTCAACAATAACTATCACTTACCTTTTACCGCATTCAGCTGGTTGCCCACCATTTGTTTAGCAATGAACGCCGCCATTGTGTTTGTTGTTTATTTGTTTGTTTTACTTTCTCTCACAACAACAACAAAATTAACCTCTTCTTCACTGATCTATAAACACACTTCACAACACTTCTAATTGCTGTTCTCACTTATTGTTCTTTGTTGGGTTTAAGTTTTACGTTTTTTATCACTTTTCTACCTTTTGTTTATTTTTTTTTTCAACCTCTCAGAAGAGAGCTTAAACCAAAATTTATTCCTCGATCACGTTCAAAACCGGAAACAAAAGCTTTCGGTAGGTTAAAATGCGAAAGGAAAGTTCCTAAAATTTATGAACACAGCAGTTTCTACTTCTTTTTTTTTTAATTCTTTCTCTCTCTCAGCTGCGCACGATCACTGGAATGAAAAAAAAATGAACTTCACAATACTTATCGGAAACTGAAAATGGGAAAATATGTTTCTCTTTCCCCCCCGTTTTTTTTTTCCTTCTTATTTGTTAAAACACGAGTAATGGTCGGGTTTGGCGAAAGTTTTTAAGCAAAATGTTCCCGTTTGGAAGGAAATATTTACGACTGCCAAACGAAAACTCGCTTTTGTGGAGCAAGTTTGGTGCGGCTTAGCTTTTTTTCTGCTCTGCTACAATTTTCCAGTTCTTTCCCGGCTCTGCCTTTGCCCCGGAATGGGTTTAAAAATGCCGAACAAGTTTCGCTACGAGTTCACCACTGCTGCTGCTGGAAACTAAAAGTTGATGCGTTTTGCACCGGGCGTGATTCTCCAATTCGTTTCAAGCAATTGAGTTTGTTCCCCAAATCGTAGAATGCAGCAGCAAAAGCAGCTTATCGTGAACGCAGCTTAGCGTAGGAAAAACTCCGAGCACATCGAGATGAAATTATCTGGAAATAGAAAGAAATGGAGGGAAAACTCAGTTAGTTTAACTTGAAAATACTTGTATTCGTCATTGTGAATAATGGGTTACAGCCCAAGATTTTCTTGGTTAGATAAAGTTCAAATTGAAATGTTTTCCTGAACATTGGGCGAAATATTTAAAATATTTTTTATAGTGCTTTTAATACTTGAGTTAGAAAAACTAGACATGAAAATATTTTACAACCACTCGATCAAACTTTTCGAAGCATTCGAAAAGCACATATCCACCATCCAATATTGCAATACAAATTGATTTATCCCTAGCAATTCATCGACCCACATCAACGCATAGGCAGAAGGGGCTTCCAAATATTTCAACCGAACCGAAATGAATGTTTTTAGCAGATAAAACTTTCTAGGGTTTACCATAGAATTTCAGAGAGCAAAAGCTAACCGAACCTGTTTGGTTTGATGAAAAGTAGGAGCCAATGTGCAGTTCAAACAAAATTCAGTACGCATCAGGGTGGTAAAACATTTAGCAAAATCACAAAAGAAAAGAACAAAAAATCATCAATTTAAAAGATCAAGAAATTCAACTAATTGTCGTTAAATTACAACAAATTGTCGTTAAACAATCGTTAAATTGACAAACCCACAAATCCAAACGACGAATTCTGAAAATTCAGAGTGTTCTGACAATTTTGACAATTTTAACAATTTTGACAATTTTGACAATTTTGACAATTTTGACAATTTTGACAATTTTGACAATTTTGACAATTTTGACAATTTTGACAATTTTGACAATTTTGACAATTTTGACAATTTTGACAATTTTGACAATTTTGACAATTTTGACAATTTTGACAATTTTGACAATTTTGACAATTTTGACAATTTTGAAAACTTTGACAATATTGAAAATTTTGACAATTTTGACAATTTTGACAATTTTGACAATTTTGACAATTTTGACAATTTTGACAATTTTGACAATTTTGACAATTTTGACAATTTTGACAATTTTGACAATTTTGACAATTTTGACAATTTTGACAATTTTGACAATTTTGACAATTTTGACAATTTTGACAATTTTGACAATTTTGACAATTTTGACAATTTTGACAATTTTGACAATTTTGACAATTTTGACAATTTTGACAATTTTGACAATTTTGACAATTTTGACAATTTTGACAATTTTGACAATTTTGACAATTTTGACAATTTTGACAATTTTGACAATTTTGACAATTTTGACAATTTTGACAATTTTGACAATTTTGACAATTTTGACAATTTTGACAATTTTGACAATTTTGACAATTTTGTCAATTTTGACAATTTTGACAATTTTGACAATTTTGACAATTTTGACAATTTTGACAATTTTGACAATTTTGACAATTTTGACAATTTTGACAATTTTGACAATTTTGACAATTTTGACAATTTTGACAATTTTGACAATTTTGACAATTTTGACAATTTTGACAATTTTGACAATTTTGACAATTTTGACAATTTTGACAATTTTGACAAATTTGACAATTTTGACAATTTTGACAATTTTGACAATTTTGACAATTTTGACAATTTTGACAATTTTGACAATTTTGACAATTTTGACAATTTTGAAAACTTTGACAATATTGAAAATTTTGACAATTTTGACAATTTTGACAATTTTGACAATTTTGACAATTTTGACAATTTTGACAATTTTGACAATTTTGACAATTTCGACAATTTTGACAATTTTGACAATTTTGACAATTTTGACAATTTTGACAATTTTGACAATTTTGACAATTTTGACAATTTTGACAATTTTGACAATTTTGACAATTTTGACAATTTTGACAATTTTGACAATTTTGACAATTTTGACAATTTTGACAATTTTGACAATTTTGACAATTTTGACAATTTTGACAATTTTGACAATTTTAACAATTTTGACAATTTTGACAATTTCGAAAATTTTGACAATTTTGACAATTTTGACAATTTTGACAATTTTGTCAATTTTGACAATTTTGACAATTTTGACAATTTTGACAATTTTGACAATTTTGACAATTTTGACAATTTTGACAATTTTGACAATTTTGACAATTTTGACAATTTTGACAATTTTGACAATTTTGACAATTTTGACAATTTTGACAATTTTGACAATTTGACAATTTAGACAATTTTGACAATTTTGACAATTTTGACAATTTTGACAATTTTGACAATTTTGACAATTTTGACAATTTGACAATTTTGACAATTTTGACAATTTTGACAATTTTGACAATTTTGACAATTTTGACAATTTTGACAATTTTGACAATTTGACAATTTTGACAATTTTGACAATTTTGACAATTTTGACAATTTTGACAATTTTGACAATTTTGACAATTTTGACAATTTTGACAATTTGACAATTTTGACAATTTTGACAATTTTGACAATTTTGACAATTTTGACATTTTGACAATTTTGACAATTTTGACAATTTTGACAATTTTGACAATTTTGACAATTTTGACAATTTTGACAATTTTGACATGACAATTTTGACAATTTTGACAATTTTGACAATTTTGACAATTTTGACAATTTTGACAATTTTGACAATTTTGACAATTTTGTCAATTTTGACAATTTTGACAATTTTGACAATTTTGACAATTTTGACAATTTTGACAATTTTGACAATTTTGACAATTTTGACAATTTTGACAATTTTGACAATTTTGACAATTTTGACAATTTTGACAATTTTGACAATTTTGACAATTTTGACAAATTTGACAATTTTGACAATTTTGACAATTTTGACAATTTTGACAATTTTGACAATTTTGACAATTTTGACAATTTTGACAATTTTGACAATTTTGAAAACTTTGACAATATTGAAAATTTTGACACTTTTGACAATTTTGACAATTTTGACAATTTTGACAATTTTGACAATTTTGACAATTTTGACAATTTTGACAATTTTGACAATTTTGACAATTTTGACAATTTTGATAATTTTGACAATTTTGATAATTTTGACAATTTTGACAATTTTGACAATTTTGACAATTTTGACAATTTTGACAATTTTGACAATTTTGACAATTTTGACAATTTTGACAATTTTGACAATTTTGACAATTTTGACAATTTTGACAATTTTGACAATTTTGACAATTTTGACAATTTTGACAATTTTGACAATTTTGACAATTTTGACAATTTGACAATTTTGACAATTTTGACAATTTTGACAATTTTGAAAATTTTGACAACTTTTTTTCGATTTTCTTAAATTTAACAATTTTTATTAATTTTACATTTTTTTAACTTTTTACATTTTTTTAATTTTGACAATTTTGACAATTTTTATATTTTTTACAAATTTTTGAAGTTTTGAGGAAAAATTCAATTCAAAAGCAGATCACTCCACCCTAATGAAGGTGTATTGCGTTTGCTGGTAAAAGCTCTTTAGCTATTCAACCGGTTTGCCAATTTTGGTGCTCTTGACTCAGTTGGATGAGTGCCAAAAATTCTTCCCACTTAGACGCATTCGTTCATAGTATTTATTTCGAACCTCAACTGAAACCGGTGCACTTCAAATAAAATCGGCAAAATTTCAGACACGAAAATTCTGATAAGTTGAATTTCAATGTTTAAAAAAAATATAAAAATTTATTCCGTTTTGACGGTCACGAATCGCTATCATATTGAGATGAGTAAGCAAATATAATTGAGATAAATGAAAGAAATGCTATAGCTAGACTCGTCTTTTATGAGTTGAAACGCTTAAAAAAGCTCTCTGAACCGGTCATCTTTCCACGATGGATCTATTTGAGAATGCTTTTGAATGGCTCAATTCCATTCATACGAGCGAAGAAATCCCTTTTGTGACCAAGAAGCTTCGGCATTAAGGATAGATCTCGTTAAAGTTTGCTTGCGCTCAATGTTTCCTCTTAAACACTTCCATAGTTAAAAGAGAATATTTGCAATCCATGCTTGTTTGCCCCAGTCATACGAAAGTGGATAGAAAAAATGGTGGGAGGAATTTTTTCCGACAAGAAAAAATTGCTCTACAAATCGAGTCGAATTTCTTTCCTCTTTTGTGTTCACAGTAAGTCTGCTGCATCTTTTTCCCGGCCGCTGATCCTGGGCTGGAATAGTTAGATTTTTGTTCCATCCTTCCTCCCGCTTTGAAGCATTCAACTCGGTAATGTACCCTAGACCTGGAAAACTGATGATATAATCAAATTAAGCACAATTGCAAGTTTTCTGGTTGGTTTGCGGATCCTTTCTCCTTTCTCTGTTGTTCGAGAAGGAAAGAAGGAATGAAGAGGGTCCAAGAAAACTTATCATCCCGGCTCATTTTTTTCCCACTCCAGGACGATGCGGGGCAAACTGCAGCAAATATCCGACCGCAAACACGAAACCGGAGAAGAAAGTTTATGCTGTTTATTTTGCCACTTGCACTTCACCAGCAGCAGCATCATCATCATCCGCTACAGAGAGCATCATCATCTTGGGAATGGGACCA
The DNA here is from genome assembly GCF_029784155.1 of Uranotaenia lowii. Taxonomy (NCBI): domain Eukaryota; kingdom Metazoa; phylum Arthropoda; class Insecta; order Diptera; family Culicidae; genus Uranotaenia; species Uranotaenia lowii. The sequence continues at coordinate 205,574,938 of NC_073691.1, read as the reverse complement.
GATTGAGGAAACTAACCCCAGCTCAAAACCCGAGGCCCGAACGAGAGATGGCGTTCCGTATGCTAAGCTTAGCTAACCGGTGCCGGATGTTGAACACGGAAAACTGCTGATTGTTTGCTTTACGACGACGATGTTTCAAAGGGTAAATATTGCTTGGTAGATGAAAAGCGAGGGTGGCAAAAAACCATGCCGCCTTGTACTAAATATCATTTAGATTTTGCAACCAATTTATTTGAATTATGTTCAAGCAGATATGGTGGAAGTACGAACATGATCCGATTGTGCTTTTTCTTGGCAGCCGGAACAACTCCAAGGAAGGGACAGGATTATTTAAATTTCAAAAGAAGAACTGCACACTTCTAGTTAGGATAGCTTGTCCTCCAACAATTAATCTCAGACCCCTGCTAAAATTTTGCCACCTTTTCTAAACTTTGTGTGAGTCTATTTTTTAATTTTTGTCTGGATCTTTGTTCTTACTTCTTCGAAATTGTTGTTTATATTTTTTTTCCTAGTCGAATCCATTGACATAATTGACATAATTGACATTTTTGACATTTTTGTCATTTTTGAAATTTTTGACATTTTTGACATTTTTGACATATTTGACATTTTTGACATTTTTGACATTTTTGTCATTTTTGACATTTTTGACATTTTTGACATTTTTGACAATATTGACATTTTTGACATTTTTGACATTTTTGACATTTTTGACATTTTTGACATTTTTGACATTTTTGACATTTTTGACATTTTTGACATTTTTGTCATTTTTGACATTTTTGACATTTTTTACAATTTTGACATTTTTGGCATTTTAGATATTTTTGACATTTTTGACATTTTTGACATTTTTGACATTTTGGACATTTTTGACATTTTTGACATTTTTGACATTTTTGACATTTTTGACATTTTTGACATTTTTGACATTTTTGACATTTTTTATATTTTTTACATTTTTGACATTTTTGACATTTTTGACAATTTTGAAATTTTTGACATTTTGAAATTTTTGACATTTTTGACATTTTTGACATTTTGACATTTTTGACATTTTTGACATTTTTGACATTTTTGACATTTTTGACATTTTTGACAATTTTGACATTTTTGACATTTTTGACATTTTTGACATTTTTGACATTTTTGACATTTTTGACATTTTTGACATTTTTGACATTTTTGACATTTTTGACGTTTTTGACATTTTTGACATTTTTGACCTTTTGACATTTTTGACATTTTTGACATTTTTGACATTTTTGACATTTTTGACATTTTTGACATTTTTGACATTTTTGACATTTTTGAAATTTTGGACATTTTTGACATTTTTGACATTTTTGACATTTTTGACATTTTTGACATTTTTGACATTTTTGACATTTTGACATTTTTGACATTTTTGACATTTTTGACATTTTTGACATTTTTGACATTTTTGACATTTTTGACATTTTTGACATTTTTGACCTTTTTGACATTTTTGACATTTTTGACATTTTTGACATTTTTTCCTTTTTACATTATTGGACATTTTTGACATTTTTGACATTTTTCATATTTTTGACATTTTGGACATTTTGGACATTTTGGGCATTTTTGACATTTTTGACCTTTTTGACATTTTTGACATTTTTGACATTTTTGACATTTTTGACATTTTTGACATTTTTGACATTTTTGACATTTTTGACATTTTTGACATTTTGACATTTTTGACATTTTTGACATTTTTGACATTTTTGACATTTTTGACATCTTTTACAATTTTGACATTTTTGGCATTTTTGACATTTTTGACATTTTGACGTTTTTGACATTTTTGACATTTTTGACCTTTTGACATTTTTGACATTTTTGACATTTTGACATTTTTGACATTTTTGACATTTTTGACATTTTTGACATTTTTGACATTTTTGAAATTTTGGACATTTTTGACATTTTTGACATTTTTGACATTTTTGACATTTTTGACATTTTTGACATTTTTGACATTTTTGACATTTTTGACATTTTTGACATTTTTGACATTTTTGACATTTTTGACATTTTTGACATTTTTGACATTTTTGACCTTTTTGACATTTTTGACATTTTTGACATTTTTGACATTTTTTCCTTTTTACATTATTGACATTTTTGACATTTTTGACATTTTTCATATTTTTGACATTTTGGACATTTTGGACATTTTGGGCATTTTTGACATTTTTGACCTTTTTGACATTTTTGACATTTTTGACATTTTTGACATTTTTGACATTTTTGACATTTTTGACATTTTTGACATTTTTGACATTTTTGACATTTTTGACATTTTTGACATTTTTGACATTTTTGACATTTTTGACATTTTTGACATTTTTGACATTTTTGACATTTTTGACATTTTTGACATCTTTTACAATTTTGACATTTTTGGCATTTTTGATATTTTTGACATTTTTGACATTTTGACATTTTTGACATTTTATTCCTTTTTAAATTATTGACATTTTTGACATTTTTGAAATTTTTCATATTTTTAACATTTCGGACATTTTGGACATTTCGGACATTTTGGAAATTTTGGGCATTTTTGGCAATTTTGACAATTTTGACAATTTGACAATTTTGACAATTTGACAATTTTGACAATTTTGACAATTTCGACATTTTTGACATTTTTGACATTTTTGACATTTTTGATATTTTTGACAATTTTGACACTTTTGACATTTTTGACATTTTTGACATTTTTGACAATTTTGACATTTTTGACATTTTTGACAATTTTGACATTTTTGACAA
>NC_073691.1:205523361-205571639 GCF_029784155.1 Uranotaenia lowii | reverse complement strand
TGGCAACAGTAGCTTAGTACGACTGCGGATAGAAGTTTGCGAAAATTTAATTGAGAATTGCATGAGGAAGGCGAGATTGATGCAAAAAGAATAAAACAACGAGGAACTGTCGATACATTGAATTAGGTTCTCAAGACAAGTTAGAATTCGAATGGCTCATAAATTTTACTGAATCAAGGCTTCAACAAATCGAGATTGTTGGAAACTTAAATAGTAAAAAAAAAACTTTGAAAAGGCTATTCAAAGAAGTTAATAGGGATAAATTTTGTGGTTGATTTGTAAAGAAACACCAAATTTCTGAAAAAGTTTTTTCATTTATATATTCAAAGCCATTGGATCATTTGCAAATAACGAAGCAAACTTCAAAGATGACAGCGAAACAACTTTCAAATTGGATTGTTTATTTCCGATTGTTGACTCGTAAAGTTATCTTTGCCGGTGTGAAATTTATGAAACCGGCTAACATTATTATTCGAAAACATCTGCCATCTTCAGCTTTTCGCTCTAGGATTAATTATTTTGGCTGTAAAGGATTAATCCTAATCTGATTTCCCTCTCGGCGATCTCATGCCGGTTGCTGACAGTTAGAAAACAGCGCGCTAAAAATATTGTCTAACTTTGCTTCACAAACTGCGAGCAATGGATGGAACATCGTATCTGTGTTTGTCTTTGACTTCGTTGGAGGAATAAATTATAATTTAATACCTGGGCGCCAATCTGTCTACGGTCTGCTTCTGAAAATTTACCGAGAAATTCGCTTTTGTGTTTTTTTAAATCCAGCATTATCAATACTTTCCTCTTTGATAAATTCTACACTCCTTTAACGAATGTTATGAATACCTTTAAAAGCTTTAAGGATAAACGGTTGACACGCGAGTTTTCGACAAGTTTTTCCGTCTTCCGGAGAAGCCTTTAAATTTACGAGGCTCAAAGTGTTCCCAAGTGTTTTTTTTCTAAATCAAAACCATTGGCTTTCCTGAAAATTGGCTCAACCCATCTCGGCGTCACCTTCTTAGAAATTTTCTGTCTTACTCCTGAATTGCTGCAAAAAAAAAAACGTTAAAGCAAAAACCAGCTTAATTTACCCCTTTCTAAATTTACTGTTCCGTTTTGCTAGGCTATCATACCTGAAAAAAAAATTGAAACACACACACACTCTCGTCATCGTCGTCGTCGCACAAAAATTAGGCGTGAAAATGGTTCCCCTGGGAAAAACCTGCCGTGAATCAGGAAAGTGGAAAGTCATCATGCGGAAGCCGTTGTAGACATGAATGAAAGGTAAGAGCGCTCAGTGAGTGAGAAAAAAACGTAAATAAACTCAAACATGTCACAAGCTATGGGCTCCGCTTATAATTTGCATAGTCATGAATAGGGAATTAGACGCGAGGCAAGTCGATTGGCGAAATTTACCTGTGATGGTGTAGGTGATTAAAGAGGTGCGGCACGTGGTGGGTACTTTGGTTTTTCTCAAGTCCCAGTTAAAAGTTAACAAAATGCCGATGAGTTGAGCCCCTTGGATATTTTTTTTTTTGGAGAAGCAGCTTTCTAATGGGGACTTTGAGAGAGCTAATTTTTGTTCCAAAAGGGGGTAATAATGTTGTTTAGCGTAAGTGCTAACGGATGTTTGTGATCGTCTACAAAATCCGTTGGATTTTGTGTTTATGCATACTGATATGCCTGGAAGGCTGTATCAGGTTTCACGAAAATTAGGAACATGCTTCTTCTAGTAACCAACACAAGATCAAGTGGAATGAAGTTTATTGCTGGAATATTTTTAACAATATTTAATTTTTTTACTAAAATATTTATAAATTTTTTATCATAGATCATTATCGAATTCGAAGTCTATGTTTCTAAAACCATTACCTACTAAGCTTCCGAAAAAAGTTGAAAAATATTTTTTTAATTTATTTTTAATATTTTAGAAAATTTGGGATCACTTAAATTTTTAAAAACCTTTCTCAAATTTGTAAAAAAAGATAAAATATAAATAAACAAAATTACATTTTTTTTTAAACACGCTTATGTTGTCGATTCGCTCGAATGTGCACTTTTAAGTTTGGATTTCTTTCACATTTTTTGATGTTAAAAAGTTTCATAACATTCCTTTCCTTGCCTTTGCTAAGCGTTATCGATCAAGTTCTCGTGAATTTTGCGTCCTCTTGAAGTGCCAGTGATTTGATTTTAAGTTGCAAAATTCGAATCAGTTTTTTTTCAACAAACTTTAGTCGGCCATCGCTTTTTCTGTTATTTACTATAGCTTAAGGATGCCAGCATTTTTCAAAACGTATTCGGGCCGGACAAAGCCGATTAAATTAATATAAATACATTGCAAATTCTGGCATTTGATTTAAAATTGACGACCAAAAATCCGTGCAATATCCGTGCCAATTTTGTAAAAAACCCAGAAATTACTTGGCACAAATAAAAAACAATCAAATAATAATTTTTTTATCAAAAATTAATCAACAGATTTTTAATTTTCATCCTTTCAAGATTATTTTCATAAAACATGCTCAAAAAATTTCGTTTTTGAGGAATAAATAAAAAAATTTACAACAAAAATCTTTTCCCGGCAATTTTAACGTTCCCAGAAATCAGGAAAACTGACTTTTTCCCGGGAATTCTCGGGATCTCGGGAAAAATTGGAAATGAAGATATTAACACTCTTCTGCATACGAAACCATACCCTTATGGTATGTTTTTAAATTTAAATTAGCAATACTCCAAAACATTTCAACTTTTGCAATGCCTCTTTGAAAAATTCAATTAGCAGTTTATAAAACTCAAGACTTAAATTTCGAGTACCTACTTTAATCGACAAACTAATTTTGGAATAATCAAGAAGGATTTATCATTAACGATAGAAGTTGGTTTGCTAGACTACAGGTTATTAATCGAATTTCGTAGATGTTTAGAGGCCAAACCTTTTGTTTCAAAATCGCTCATTTCTTTGTCAATGATTTTGCTTCTGTCAACAGTTTGCAAACCAGATGATGAGAATGATAAAAACACATTTTTTTTTATGAAACTGGTTAAAACATTGAATTTGATAAAAAATGTTTTTTCGTTCGTTAACTTGATTTAAAAGTGAAAAACGACAAAAAAATCTATAAAACCAAACAATTCTTATACAGAAACGCTACGAAAAGAATCTGAATGTTTTTTTTCGCCACACTCATGATTTATCGACATCTATCTATAATCGGCAAAGAACTGATTGATTTTGAAAAAAAATGGTTTGTTCTCTGAAATTAACGAGATTTGATGAATATCCTGGAAGCTTAACAACTTCTACGATAGTGTTAAATCTTTCTTAATTATTTCAAATTTTTGCAACACTTATCAGTCAAGTTTGTCGGTTAAAGTACTAAGTTTTTGGCCTTGGATTTTATAATTGCTAATTGAAGTTTTTAAGACATGAAAAAAGTTTGAAATGCTTTGCAATATTACTACCTAAAAATTAAAAAATACTACATTGGTAAGGTTTCATGTGCAGTAGAGTGTTAAAATCTTCTTTTTCAGTTTTTCTCGGGAGAAGGGTCGTCAGATTTCCCGATTTACGGGAACGTTAAAATGGCCGGGAAATGGACACTCCAGCAAAAATGTAACCGATTCTGACATCATTGAAGAACACTTATGAGCTTTCGGTATCTTATATTCGTTAGAGACTGTGATTTTTTTGGCTTATGCTTTGAAAAAAAATTATTCAGGGGAAGTGCTCCTTCTTTGGACCTTAAGCCTACTTTAGTCCTAAAATGCCGAAAATCGGAAATAACCCATTTGGTTTGCATAGATTCAAGATACGCTTATGCAAATAATGAACTCGTATTCTTCCTTTATCCTAATATATCGCATTTTGCATATAAAGTAATTCTAAAAGTAATTCAATGATTTTAGAAAATAGTTTCTTTATAGTGATCAATCAATTAAGTATTTCAAAATTTTTGTTATTTTGTTTAAATACTTCACTCAAAACATAAAAATGTAAATTGTTAAGTTAAGTACCATGCAATATTAAATCATTTTAACATTTTTATAAAATTGACACAGGGTCTTCTATCGACATGATCACACCCTCATAAACATGCTTTAAAAATACTGTACAGGATTGCTAAAACTATAATGAGTAAATTTTTGGTATTTTCTAAATTTTATTTCAATTTTTGTCACGGTTTTCGCAAACATCAAAAGAACACTCAAGCTTTAAAAAGTTTGATTCGGAACTAGTTCACTTTTCGACTTTTTCGCTGATCACAATGCCTCTTACAGGTGTTGATCCTCATTAATTTTCATTTTCATTCTGATGAGCAGTAATCGAGAAAAAATGTTAATTTTAAAAGCACCAGTTGAGAAAATAGATCTTCATCTCGTGATGAATTGTTTTTTCCAAACAGTGCGTTTGATAAAAAATGGTTTCCTTTTTAACTCAGCAATGCCAAACTAATAACACTAGTTTACAAAATTTAAAAAAAATCGTGAACTTGATTGACTGACCAACATTTTTAATGTAAAATTGAGTTTTATACGAGAATTTTCGACCAAAATACAATCTTGGAACCACAATAACTTTCCTGTTTCAAACCCAATCGAGTTACAGTCTTCGGGTGAAATATTTGTCTCAACTTAGGCTTTTAGAAAATCAACCATAGAAAAAAATCGGCTAGTGATGAAAAAAAGTTATTGATGAAAAACCAGTATTTTTCGTTCCTCCCGTTCAAAATACTTTGAAATTTTATTCACGTTTGAGACTCAAGTAACCCCTCTTTATGGTCAGATCATCCTGAAATTTGGCATGTGACCTTTTGGTTAGCTAATAAACAATTTTGACTTGGAGCGAGTGAGATTTATCATGTTGCATTCTTCCTATACTATGATAAGTGTACTGCGGTTCGTTAAATTATTTAAAACTACAAAAAATACTGTTATGGTAAAGTAGCCATAACTTCTTCTATTTTCAACCGATTTTGATAAATAACCACTTGAATCCTTTGATTTAAATTGACAGTAAAGCGCAGAAGAAAATAAAAATTTTTAATGTTACCATCGAGTCTGAAACTATCGCTGAAACAAAATTTAATCTAAAAAAATGCGTTTTTTATAACTTTTTCTATCATAAAGTCACTAATATCAACAATCCTGTTGATCATACGCAAAAACAGTGTTCAGATTATCGATAGATCGATAGAAAATTCACCTTCAATATGCAAAAGAGGTATTTCAAATTACTGTTATGCCGTCCGAGATATTTTCATCTAAGTACAAGAACTTTTTTTTATTTTTCCAAAATTTCGTATTTGGAGCATATCTCAAATCCGGTTCCGAATGTCAAAAAGGTCCTAAATAAAAAAAAACCGGTTCTACTGAGATTATTTTGAATTTCATTTTCAAATTCAGCGCCCGATTTTACATAAAAAATGACCTTCAGTTTACTAAGTTCAAAAATGCTGTAAACTAGTGTATTCAGCAACAAAAAAAACACCGTATCGTTTTGTGTTTAACTTTCGAGTAAAACCTTATCACTGGAATTTTTTTTTTTAATTTTCAAATTTGCAGCAAAGAGCACTGGATTCAAAATTAAATTTTAGTTTGATTGTTTTTATATGATTGATTGTTATGTTAAAAATGTTAATTATGTGGTTAAAAATGTGGTAATTGTATTGTAATAATCTCAGAAAAGCATGCGTATTCTACTGTACACTCACAATTATAAACTCGTTAACAAATGTCGATGATTAAGGAAGATTGTTCAAGCAACAATCTAGACCCAAAACATATGCCAAAACTTCTTAAACACATCCCAAGTTCAGAATATCGCTACAGTTTTTCGAAATTTTCTCACTTGTTCATAGAAATTCAATTCTGAATATTGAATTTTGCATGGCATTAAACTCATTTCAGAGGTTTTCTTTTTTCGTATTTCGGATTTTGTATCCAGTTTTGGATTCTTCATTCTTGATTCAGAAAAGCTGCTTCGAAACCCAGGTGCAAATTAGTTTTTGCTGTTTGATTCATGATTTATGAAAATCATATGCAATTTCAATTCTTAAATAATAATAATCTTTAAGTGAGTTGATTTTCGACTTTCAGTCGAAAGTTTTGAAACTTTATTTTTATGAAAACTTCTAATATAACAAAGCTTCAAAACGGCGATGGATCATTGAAAACTTAATTCAGATTCACAATTCAGAATGAAAATAATTACATTATTTAAATAATGAATTCAGATTAAAGCCCAAAACTACAGAAAATAAATAAGAGATTCATGAAATAGGATCCTGAAACATGACTTTTAAAATTCTTATACGTATATTTCAGTAATCGTATTGAAATTCTGAAAAAATTGAACATTCTTAAATTGTATTCAGGTGCAGAATTCAGATTCAGAATGCGAGTTCAAAATTCAGAATAAGGTTTAGCTCGTACATGAGTGAAAAAATCAAGATAAAATATCAAATTGACTAATACATTGAGGAATTCAAGAGATTACAAACTTATGATCTGGTTTGATAGTTGATTGTCAAAATTTCAAATTTTTAGTCTATGTAAGTTTGTATACTCAATTCCACTGAAAACCACAAATAAAAAGTACACTCAGAGAAATCTTGGTGATTGAACCAAAAAAAAAGATGTTGATTCAAAAAAATATTCTACTGAAAAAAACTCTTTTTTATTTGATACAATGTACTATAAGTTTGATTCTAAAGAAAAATTTTTGAAACAAGGAATTTATCCTTTGAATTGAAAAAAATATTTTGAATCAAAGAATTTGTTTGAATATCAAAGGTGAAAAAAATTTCGAAATAAAGGAACACAGATAAGAAACAAAAGAATTTTTATATGTCCCAGAATCAAAGTAATTTTCTTTTGTTTGGCCACTAAACAAAGGAAAATTCCTTTATCCTAAAAACATTTTTCGATGCGTGTAGTTTTTTTCTTATTTTATTAATTTATTTTTAAATTAAGAGGTTTTGTTTTATGCAAAAAATCTATTTTTTGTTTGAAAAAAAATTCTTTCACAGGATAACAATAATGGAATTTATTCAAATATAAAAATATTTGCCGATAAAGAAACATGTTGCTTCATCTAAAGCATTGCAAAAAAACTCTAAATTTTTTCTGCGTAGGTTCAACATTTTTCATATTGAAGTTTTTTGAAAAGCCAAATTTCAATCTTTAGTCATAAACTTGGTTTAAGTTTGTAAGACCAAATTTGAATAAAGAAAAATCAATTTTTTATTTTAGGAAATTTGATTTATTTTCACCGTCAGAGTTAAGATCTTTAAATTCGCTCAAGAGTTTGGATGATTGAGATTATTTTATTTAAGCATAGGTCAAGTTTTTTTTCTCATATAATTTGAGGGCTTCCCTCAAAAACTTATTTCAAACTCAAGAAAAAAAAGTCTAACCTTTACCTAATAGACTTTTGAACAAATAAAAGGATTATAACCATCGATGAAAACAAAACTGAATTTCGGTATTTTTTTGTTAATTTTCTTGCCACCCTGACTCAGTCAAATCCTTGTGGTGACATCATCTAAAAGCGATTGCAAGATTAAAACACAGTCTATCCGCAGAACCGGATGACATTCACGTCACTTCCGGAACTAAAAAAAAAAATAAATCTAGCCCAGGGATGGTCATTGACTCATATATTCAATTAGCGAAAATAAATATCAATTCATCCTTTATTAAAGTGAGAAATTTCAGTAAGTAAGATAACGAATAGTTTTAACCCATCAAGTTTGAATCAAAATTTAACATTCAACGGGATATCTTCTACCAGCTGATGAAGCTACATAACACAAAATTTCAGATCTATTATTCTTAAATTATTTTAAAATCAAACGAAACATTTTCATTCATTTCCGTAATTTTTTTTTTTTTTTCATTATTTTGTTCCACTTTTACGTGAAACACAAAAAACACAACCTCTTGGAGTGAAAAATGCAATCATCGCTGCAGTTTGCTTTTTTTGCATAGTTTTACTTCTTCCATAAGATGAGACGCCTTTTAATATTTTTGCCTCCCTTCCCCAACTTAACTTTTTTGCGCGATTCATGCTTTTCATTAATATTATTCGATCGAACATGCTGGATAGGAAAAAAAAAACCGGAAGCATGATGTTCCCACTCAGCGTGATTCATTTTGATGGGGCTGCTGCTGCTTTTTACGATTTTTTTGTTCTTCCATATTATTGCTGCTTTCGTCTGATTTTTTTTAGCGATTTTCCTTTGTTTTCAAGCACGCCCGTGAATGAAAAAGGGGAAAATAATTTAAAAAAAAAATGGTTTGCATTTCTCAAGACCTCCTCCGAACTGTGGACTCCGGAAAAGTTATGAAAATTTGCGCAAAGAATTATGGCGGAACTACCAAGTGGTGCGGGAAAGTGGGGGTTGAGTTCCCGAAAATGCTATCGTTCGTTCCGAGGAATGTTTTATGAGGTGCTCGCTACAAATCGACACAGTTTTTGCTTTCATTAAGCAGCTGCTGCTGTTGAATTGTTGCCTCGGTGTTTGCCTTCTGTTTTTATCAAAGGCACAGACGCTTTTCCGAGGAATTTTGCTGGAAAATTTAAACTTTTGGCAGGAGTTCAAAGCGCCCGGTTTAACGCTTTGCTCGTTTTAGGCTCAGATGCCTGGTGAAAGTCATTGTTTTCATAACTTCAGTAGAATATCATTGAGCTAGAAATGGAATTATTTCCAGGGAGCTCATGTGAAATTCTAATTTTTTGCCAGCAACCCACCGCACCTGTTTCTTCTGGTTCGGTTGGAATAAAAACGCAGCTGAAATTCCGGGAAAATATCGTGGAAGTAAACCGTCGTCGCTAAACAGATTTTCTCTTTGAAATCGGCTCGAAAGATTAACAAACATAAAAGTGAGAATATTTTATTTCACGGTAGCTTTTCCCCCGCTTTCTGAATTTGGGACTCTGCCACTCTGAGGTATTTTCTGATAGCAAAAAATTCCGCGGTGAGTAGCTTGTTCTGTGTGTTGTCTTGTCGCCGTCGTCGTCTGACATCTTCGCTTGTGTGGCTGCTGCGTGACGAAAAAAGCTCCCCGGCTCACAAAGTATAACCATAAAATGCAATTTCCCTACAGTGACACATTTTGCACTCTACTTGCTAGTTTGTTTTTTTTCCCCGATCTCCCTTCTGGTGAGTCCATCCCTATTCAGGTGCCTTGTTTCCGCTTGCTGCCGCAAGGACAAGACAAGTCCTGACGCTGCTGGTGCCGCGCCGTTTCCTGTGACAAGGACCTTATTGTCTCCCGCAGAAACGTTGTAAAAGCTGTAGAGTTTTTGATATTAAATTTCCACATTCCATCAACCATCGCAGAAAAGTGTGGAAAAAATGGCTGTATCTACAACATAGAAGGGAAACAAAATCATACGCTTTCCCAACGGCGGCGGAGAGATGAAGAGAAGCCAGCAGAGGGGTGTTACCTTTTCAGTTTTCATTCCTGAAAGCAAGTTAGGACGCTTTTGGAGGAGCTTTCAGAAAAGCAGACAAGCGAAACGTCAGCTCAGACTCTTCAGGGCTTGGCAGGTTTTCTTTCACCATCCGCCATTCATTGTTGGCGTAGTCTAGTCTAAATAGTCATCTTTCGAAAGGACGACCTTATTACACCGCTAGCTGCTTCAGGAACTCTAACCGTGCTCGTCTAGTGAGATGCTCTCAAGTGTTGACAAGTTACTTTACGGATTTTGCTATGGTTGTGAGAAAATAAACTACTATTCTTGCTCTAATAGTGTGTAGCTGATTTCTTTGTAAAAATAAATTCAAAAATTGCTCAATGATGCAGCATGATTCCACGTGTATGTAGGTTATTATTATGGTGTATGCAATTTTGACCTTTCTATGCAGTTAGGGCTTATATGAACCGAAGTGTAGCATCTTGACGTGATATCAAAAAATTTTCTGACTTCTTAAAATAAAAAGCTTTAGTATGACTCATTTTAAGATTTTTGAAAAGAGTTACCAGAGGCCCTCAGCAAAAAAGTAGTAGGAGAGTGGGGCCATGAGCCACTTTTTTTCAATGCTCCTTAACTCCTTTATAATAAAAGACAAAATGAAAAAGATAAATGGTGTGGTTTTCTACATTTCTAACAAATCATTAAGCAATTAAAAAAAAATTATTTTCTCAAGTTCTGACTGTTTGAAAAAAGTTTTTTTTTCGATATTGAAAAATGGTAGGGAATTGTGGGCCACCATATCCAAATTAATCAAAAAACATGCAAAGTTGAAGAGTTGACCCAAAACTATAATTTGAATGTAATTTCAGGTGAGGAAATAAAAAAGAGAGCTGTTAATGATCGAACAATTTGAAAAATCTGGCTCACAAAAGTTTTGGAAAAATTCCCTCTGCAGGATTTATGTTCGTCTCTTTCGCATTTATAAAAATTGACAAAATATTTTTCATATCTCTTCATTGGGCATGAGAAAACTGTACAGATAAATTAGGGTTGCCATCCGTCCCTCAAAAGCGGGTCATTTCCAAAGTTGCCGGAAAAAATATGTATTTTTGACAAAAAAAATCTCGAATTCTGTGATTTCAACCAAAAATTCTTTGACGGTTTTCTGTGACGCTTTTTCTATGAAGTTCATAAGGAAATCATATCAAACATCAACAAATTCTTACAGTTTTAATGGAAAAAAGTCAATTTACATTACCTTTTCATATTTTCTTGAATTATAGTCAGAAATAAAGAGTGGAAAATGACAAATAAAAAATTATAATTTGCAAATCTCTTCTCAAAGTGTCTCGCTTTTTATCAGACAAACTTTTGTGGAATTCTTGTCTCTTGTCATTTTTTCCTAATCTTCTTTTATCCATTTATGATTTTCAAATCTAGAAATGTGCCTACTTAAATAACATGTCGTTCTCCGATAGCTATAAAAATTAAATAGGTAAAACTTTAAAAAGTTTCATTGACTTACACTGGAAAACCCTGAATTTAGCCTCATTTTAAATTCATCGGTTCAACACAAAAAAATATAATGTTTTTTTGTGTGATTTTTTTTCTCGAAATTAGCAGCATATTTTAAAAGTTTGTAAAAAACAAGAATAAGTTACTTTTAATATTCTTAGCATTTAAGGTTGCCAGTATATTTTCCGGATATATCCGGACCGGGCAAATCCGGGCAATTTCATCTAAAAATCTGGTAAAATCCTTGCATTTGATTCCAAAATTTTCAACCAAAAATAAGAGGAAAATTCGTACAAATTTAGTCTATACCACGAAATAAATAAAAATCAAAAAGAATACACTTGAAAATATAATTTTTCATCAAAACACATCACCAGGTTTTAAATCGTATTTTAGACTGATTATTTAGATTAAACTTGCTTAATAATAACCGTTCTGGATGCAAAAATGATAAATTATAATAGCTCCCTTTTTTAAAATTTTGGAAATAAAATGGATAAATCTGTTCAATATCCAGGCTTTTTTACGAAATCCGGTCAACCGGGCCGGACCGAACTTTTTCTTAATTTTGTGTCAAATAACCCTGGCAAGTTAGGGAAAAATCGAGCAATCAGGCAAGCTTATCTTAGCATAAGGTTACCAGATTGCCCGGTTATTATAAGCACATTTTATAGCACTTTGATATTTTCACTATTGCTACCAAATCCGTCATTTGATAATCTTCGTAGTTTTTAAAAAGAGAGATAAAAATCTAAGAAATCAAATGCACTTCTTGGTTGTTGTTTTTTTTTTTTTTTGAAAACCAACCAACAACGAGTTATTTTTTGTGATTTTTTTAATTTTGTACATAAAGGAAATAAAACTGGCAACGCTGGACTTGTTGGACTGAGTCTGTTTCTTGGCAAAAGATAGATCGAAAATTGAAGTGCAAATTTACCTTTCGGAATCAAGATTTTGGCAACGAGGCACTTCCAAACGGCAGCTGGGTCCTGATCACTCGAAATCTGGTTCTGGCACTACGGTAACACATCCCGGATCGAGGTATTTATTTTCATTTTTTTCCCCGAAAATCGACCGATGCACTTACACCGTCTATTGTTTACAACGGTTTGTTAGAAACTGATTAATCGGTAACTCACGCTCTGCAAGAGAAACTTGTTTTCGGATAGTGAATTTTGAGTGACTTCTGGATAAGTTGTCCCAGCCCGCACTATCATCATGAATTCTAATGATGATGATGATATCGCAGTGATCTGTTGCATATGTGAACACGTCGAGAAAGACCTGGAGCGTGTGATAGAATGTGTTTCTTGCAACTAATCAGTTCATTTCAAGTGCAAAAAACTGCGCGGAAATGCAATCGCCCGAGCAAGAAGCAAACCATTCTTTTGCTCACCGGAATGTTTCAACTTGCATGACCAACAGCATAAGAAGAAGGATGGTTTCTATGTACTCGTCGAAGAAATTCGTGCATTGGGCCAAAGTGTACGGGAAGCACGACATGAATCAGCCACTGTGCGCATTGCAATTGAAAAATCACAACATCAGATAGCCGAAATAAAGGAAACCAATAAGCACATCGAAGCCTCGCAGGAATTTCTGGCTGCTAAATTTGATTTCCTAAGCAAAGGGTTTGAAGACTTTAGGGAGGAAATAGCTTTGCTGAGATCTGAAAATCACGAGCTGAAATTAGAAATTGAAGAATGCAAAAGCAAAAACGTTGCCCTTAACAGAAGGTTGACGGGATTAGAGCTTGAAGTGGACCAACTTGATCGCAAGGGCCTTTCGCGCAACGCTATCGTCCTGGGATTACCAACAGCGGACAATGAAAACTTACGTGAAGCTATCGTTGCTCTCGCAAATACCGTAGCGTGCAATTTAACTAATGAAGAGGTCGTCAGCGTGAAACGGATGAATGGCAATAATACTCAAAGAGATGCTCCGGTTTTGATTGTCTTCGAATCGGAAACAAAAAAAGAAGAACTATTCTACAAGAAACGCGTTCACGGAGTTCTTAAGGCTTCGGATATTGATGATTTATATCGCGGATCCATTAAAACTGTAACGCTTCGAGATGAGCTGACATCATTTGGGAAAGATCTGCTAAAGGAATCGAGACAACTTCAAGATGAATTAGGATTCAAATACGTTTGGCCAGGACGAGACGGGAAAGTGCTGATGAAGAAATGTGATGGATCTATGGTGGTGAAGATTGGTACCAAAGGAGAACTGCTGGTTTTGTTGGAGTCTAAAAATAAACGCAACCTGAACGCTTCTTCTTCGTCGTCAATTATCGTGTCATCACCGAAGCGCATGCAGAGGAGCAACTAAGAAAACACCGGAATAAAATACAATAATTATGGATTATACAAATAACAATTATAAATACAATACTATTGATGAATTAAATAAAAATGCTGCTAATATAAAACAAAACTGCTATCGACTGAACATTTTTCAACTAAACATACGTGGATTAAACAATTTATCCAAATTTGATGATTTAAAACTTATTTTACAACAACTATCGACAACTATGTTATAATACTAGGGGAGACATGGATTAAAGAGAATCGCACACATCTTATAAAAATCCCGGGTTATAAAAGCGTATTCTCTTGTAGAACAGATAGTGCGGAGTTGCGATGTTTCTGGCCAATTTCCATAAATTTTTGGAGATCTATAAGGGTTAACCGTTTTTGACCCATCCATGCATATGCGAATGTCTGTTTTATTGGGCTTAACAACAACAACTATGGGAGAGGCCCAGTCAGCGTATTCAACTTTTTCGAGAATTCCCTTAGACACCAAAGCTTCCAACTGACTTTCAACTTTTTCTCTATGTTTAAACGCTACCGCATAAGGCTTATGAATAATTGGAATTGCATTTTCACTCATTTTTATGTCAACTATTACATCTTTAATAGGTTCGGAGATATCATCATCGAAAGCTTTTGCATACTTTGACTTAAGACTCGTTATAGCGTTTTTAACCCACAGCTCTCTACTATCTTCAGTAAGAATATGGTTGAGAGAAAAGGAGGATCTCCACTTTGGGAAAATAACGTTCAGCCAATCCCTCCCCAAAAGAGGAGTAAAACGTTGTTTTGACTCAACTACGATTAAAGGAAGTAAGAATTTTTTTTTATTAATCCTCACATGAACAATAATCTGACCAGAAACAAGAACTTTTCCGCCTGAGATAAAAAAAAATTTCTTTTGACTGGTAAAAGAGGAACAGCTGTAAAATGTTCATTATAAGTGCGTTCAGAACATATCGTTGCGCAAGCACCAGTGTCGCACTCCATCACCAGATTAGCATTATTCACACAAAGTTCTAAATATGCTGGAGAAGTATCAGATCTGCCCTCACCTAGTACAATATTATTCACCATCTCAACCTCACCATCATCGTCATCATTAGAACTATTCTCGCATGCTCCATCATCGTCATTCAGGTTGGATTTCAGCTCTTCCATCGCTGCGCTCAGTTGGTTGATTCTCTCCTCGAAAGCTCGTTTTCGGTTCCCTCGCCCCCTGGATGGCCAAGACGTGCGAGGCTTTTTGGCCTTCGGGAAGGTGCATGTGTACGAGAGATGCCCTCTCTGGTAGCAATTATAACACACAACCTGGTTTTCCCCCGATGCGTTTCCGCGGTGACCGACAGCGTCGCCAAGTCGTGCGACGTCGTCGAACTGGCTAGATCGAAGTAAGTTTTTTGATGCATTCACGGGTTTGCGGTTCGGACCAACAAAGTTTAACGTGTTTACTTCTGATCGGCCCATTTTGCGCGCTTCAGCCGCCGCAACTTCCATTGTTTTAGCTTTTTCCACTAGCTCGGATAAAGTCAACTCCACATTAGCCTCGTTTATCATCTTCTCGCGTGTTTTATCATTTTTTATACCCGAAACAAAAACCGATTTCACTAACGTTACTTCTGTTTCCAAGGACACATCACAGTGCTCCACAATGTTCTGGAGCTCGATGGAAAAATCATCAAGCGATTCTCCGTCTAACTGTGTACGGGTTATCAGTTTATGGCGCTCAGCGAAAACATTTTTATTCACTTCGAATATTTTCTTAAATTTGGTCACAATCTCTTCATAACTTTTACCGACTATTTTATCTGGCTCAATCAGTCGGTCCGCCGTTTCCTGGCCCACACTTGTAATAAATTCCAACGGCTTTTCTTCGTCTGGCGTTTTATTCAGCGCAAAGAAAATATCTACCGTTTACAGGTAGGAATTCACATTCAGTCCCGGCACATACACTGGAAATCTTCCCTTAACGCGGTTTTCACCTGTCGAAACAGCAGGCTTAAACTCGGATGATAAACTCATGTTTTAACTACACGTCCTTTTATCTCGTCGCCAATATGTCACGTCAGTGACCTTCAGTATTGCCACACTTGCTACGGGGTCAATCACCCTAGAGCTGGGAGTGATATTTGGACGTCTCAGGTCAGAGGAGCCAAGAAAGACACAACCTGTTGCTTGGACTTCAAAAGTATATCTGTCTTTATTTTGACTTCAGAGATAAGCTTAACAATTATTGACTACAAAGTAGACATGGAATTCTCTCCTCTCAGTGGACTCGCAATTTTTGTAAAAGAGACGCTAAAATATAATGAAATCAGTTGTGAACATGATGCTGGCTTTCACCATATTAACATTACCCTGAAAATCATCAACCAAAAAACTGATTTACACGCAATCTACAGGCCCCCTTCCTACAGCATAATTAACTTCTTTTCTAAACTTGAATCTATCCTATCAAGATCTAAGCAGGGCTCGTCTTGTGTGATAGTTGGTGATATAAACATTCCGATTAATAATCCATCAATCCAAATACTGTCGACTATACAGAACTGTTAAAATCTTACAATTTTTGTGTAACAAATACGAATGTTACGAGACCCATAAGCAGCAACATATTAGACCATGTCTTATGCTCCGAAGCAGTTCAGTCAAGAATCATAGATGAAACTGTTTTGACAGATAGCAGCGATCATTGTTGCATAATTTCATCGATAGGATTACGGAAAAGCGTATGTCACCAGGAACTTGAAAAAGTTGTCGTCAAAAATATTTTACTAAGTGAGAAATTCGAAGCAAACTTAAGCGATCTCGAACAATACACACCACATGAACGTTTGATCAAGGTAATTGATTTGTATAAAAAACTGAAGGAGGAATGTTCATTCACTTATAAAATCCAAGCAAAGGTAAAAGGATTCTGTCCCTGGATCACGTTAGATCTTTGGCAGTGGATGAAAAAGAAAGATAAAATTCTAAGTAAATATAAGAGAAATCCAAATAGCCTTTACCTACGAGACCTTTTGAAGCACACTTCTAAAAATCTTCAAATCTTGAAAGAAACGTCTAAAAGAGAATACTATAGGAACCTGTTAACAAATGCTAGCTCGAAAAACATGTGGAAATGCCTTAATTCACTTGCGGGATCTAAAAAAGAGAGTCAAGAAATCAAGTTAAATGTAAAAGGAAAACTTATCGAGGATCAAGAATTGGTTGCAAACGAACTTTACGATTTTTTCAGTGAAATAGGGCTCCAGCTTGCTGCTACGATTAATAGTCGAGGAGACCCCAATAGATTTGGTACACTTACACCTCAACGAAGCTCAATATTTCTTCGACCTGCAAGTTTCCAGCAAGTTATCTTGCTTATCAAAGACCTTGACTCTAATAAAAGTGTGGGTGATGACGGAATTCCAACCCATTTTGTCAAGCAACACTTCAATTTTTTCTCGCATTTAATAAAAGACGTCTTTAACGAGAGCCTTTCAACTGGAAAGTTTCCAGATTGCCTTAAAATTGCCAGAGTTGTCCCTGTTCATAAACAAGGGTCAAAAACAGAATCCAACAACTACCGTCCAATCTCAATTTTGCCAGTCCTGAGCAAACTCTTCGAGAAAATGTTAGTCTCACGAATAACAGGTTATTTCCAACAAAATAATATTATCTACGAACACCAATATGGATTCCGCTCAGGTTCAAGCTCCACCACAGCAACTTGCGATTTATTTTCTGAAATTTTTCACGCACTAGAGAAGAAAAAGCAAAATGGCCTTCTTTTTCTAGACCTCAAAAAGGCGTTTGACACTATTGACCATACTATTCTTCTAAAGAAATTAGCGATCTATGGAATTCGTGGACTAGCGTACGATCTCATCAAAAGCTTTCTGTCTAACAGAAATCAGTATGTAATGTTGAACGGATTTAAAAGTCGTCTTCGCCCCCTTAAAGTAGGAGTGCCCCAAGGAAGTAACTTGGGCCCCTTGTTGTTCCTCATCTACGTCAATGACTTGCCTAACTTGCAGCTCCACGGAAAACCACGATTATTTGCTGATGACACCTGCTTGTTGTATACCGAAACAAATCTCAACGATATGATCCAGCACAAAGCTGAAGATATGAAACTCCTCCAGGAATACTTCAGTGAAAACATGTTGTCTCTGAACTTATGCAAAACGAAGCACATGGTTTTGAATCCATTTCGGACTGCTGAAACTGGACAATGTGAGCTTTTTGTTGAATCAGTTAAAATCGAACGAGTCGCGAATTTCACGTATCTTGGATTAACAATCGACTCAGCTTTAAAATGGACACACCATATTAAAACACTCAAAAATGATGTTGCCGCAGCGTGTGGGCTGTACTGGAAAATAAATAGCTTCGTACCCCAAAAGCAACTTTCCATTATGTATCAGGCGTTTGTTCAATCCAAATTACAGTACCTGATATTCATCTGGGAGAGCCGCATCCAAAACGAGTATCAAACCCTTACAGATAGCTCAAAACCGCTGTTTAAAGGCCGTATACAAGCGACCTAGGCTGTATCCCAACTAGGAGCCCTTTACCATGAAGCAGAAAAATCTACTCTACCACTGAATGCATTGAGAGAACTACAAGCTGCATCTATCATCCACAATCACCTACATAAGACGTTTGCACATCATAATCTGCAATATGATCGTCCAGACCACAGATATTCTTTGAGACATCAAAGCAGCCTGTACGTACAACAGCCCACTTCAGAATTTTCCAAGAAAGCTTTTACCTACTATGGTAAAGTCTGTTATAATCGACTGCCGGCAAATATACGAACTGAAAGAAACCTCGCCAAATTCAAAGTGCTCATTAAGAGGCACATTAGATCTAATTTAGAAACGTACATCCAATGATCTAAGCCAACAGTCCGGTTTCCGGTAACCTAACAGACTGCGTTCCCTTAAAAGAGGATCTCCTCACTGGGAACGCGCGCAATGCCTGATTCCTCATCACGCTTTGTCACTAATGCATGTGTGTTATACTGTATACACATTTTTTTTTCTCGCCACCAGCCGCCAAAGCCCCTCCACCACCACCCACCGCCACGAAATATCGCCTCCATCCACCGTCACCGCATCGCCCAATAATAAAGTGCATAATATCAATCTGTCGTTATGAAAACTTGAATTGTGAAACCAAATGTTATAAAAAATCATTGAAAAAAATCTTATAATAAAGTGATGAGGAGGTTTTATGCCTTTGAGAGAAGTGGCCTGAAAGTAGCTACACTCCCAGGGGCTTTTCCTTGCTCAAAAAAAAAAAAAACGGTAAAATATGGAGTTTTTTAAACAAAATCAGGGCAACGATCCGTATCGTATCTTTCCCAAAACTTTGTATCAAATATCCGGCAAGTCCGGATAAAACCAGGCAATCGACTAAGCTTGTTCTAAACTGTTAAATTTATGTTACTAGGACACTATACCTATACTATACCTATTTGTCATCTTACCTAGAAGCATTTGGCAATTTTTTTAATTATCTTACGGGTTTTCACTGAAATTGAAAAATGGGTTCATTTTAACTACTTTAAACACACGTATTTTTTTCAGATATCTTACATTTTTATACATTACATTATACAGTAAGACATTATTACAGTAAGATATTTTTTTTGTAAATAAAATAAAACCATTTTTCAAAGCTCCATGACTCCATTCGTGGTTGAAACTTGAAGTCAGTTTTTCTGTAAACACTCTACAAAACACGAAAAAATTGCTGCATGTTTGCTTTTTCGTTGCCAACGGAGGTTCAAGGCATGCTATGATTTTTTGGGTGATGATTTTCTCATGTCATTTCCTGGAGAACCAATGAAGTTTCGAGGGATGCACTAAGATAAAAAAATTAAAAATTACATTAAAAGTTATATTATTCATAACTTTTTCAACCAAATTTTATGAAGGTGCCTTTTATTTTATACAATCGTTAAAATTTTGTTTTTGGAATTTGAACGGAATGCTTCAACTTGTTCATTGTGTTTAGATAAAAATTTTAATTTTGATGGGTCTGATTGTAAAAATGCTAAAAATGCAAAATTTACAAAAAAATACAATTGTAAAAATACTTTTGTATCCTACTAAAATTATTATATGAACTTTTCGAGCTGTGAAAGACCTCGAAAGGTTTTGGGATCTATAAATGTTTTTTTGTGCTTTTTTACATTCAAGAGCGATTAAAGTCGCATTATGCTTGGTCGATGACCAAAAATTATGATACACATAAGTCAATTATAAAAATTCGACATTTTTAATATTAAATAATTTTAAGTTTTCCAGACTAACCTGATATGATGATGTTTATGATGATGTTTTTTGTTTAAAGATTTCTGTGTAAAAGAAACTGATTTTCAGCCGTTGAAGGATAGGTTAAGTTTAATTGGTTCTTTTATCAACAAGGAGTACTTTTTTAGCCTTTGCTTCCACCGCAATGCCCTTCGGAGCGGGTGGTCTACGCTTCTTCTTTTTTTTCTAGTTCCTGACGTCTCTGCGTTCTCTGCTCCACGGTAGGCCCGATAATTTTTTTTTGTTTTTTGTTATTTTAATGATTTTATGTTAACATAATTCAAATCATGAACAAGGGGGATCTAAGTTGGCCTTGCTCGAGTGCGGTTGCAATTTATTCCGCGGTCGCGTTTTGCTTCGTGATTCCTCAAAATTTATTTTTTCTCGATTTTCATGTCTAAGTTTCATAAGTTCAACAAAATTGCCTGATTTTAAAGAGACATGGTGAAAAAGAGAAAAAATGCAAGTTCCAGTGCTAGTGGGGAGTGGTTTAAAAATCTAAGGGAAATATAAGTTGAGCGATGCGCGATGAGTTCATATGATGGTTAAAGATTATGATTTTCACAATGCGTGTGTTTTTTTTAAAGGGTTTGTGTTTGTGTACGTGTCTAAACACAGGATATCGGAACCGTGAATTGTCTGATAAGTTTTAAGATTTATAAGTTGAACCAGTTGATCAAAACCTGTAAGGTTTTAGGATTTGTGATCATGGTAATGGCTAGGAATTGATAACAGAAATGTCGACTCGATGAGCAGCATTCTATAAAAATTGCTATACTGTATATGTACTGCTCGTTGAGCGATTTTCAACATCCACATGGTGAAAAGGTGCTTGAAGTTGTACAATGGTTACTGTGATTGAAATTATATGGAAAAACTTTAAAAAAAATGCGGCCTTAATCAAGATCCAGAAAATTCAGCTAAGTATCAAATTCTTATACATTTTATTCAATTTTTTTTGTTCAAAATGGTTTCAAGGTAAGATGAATAAAAATGCATAATTATTTAATGATAGAATGTTCAAAGTAGCTTAACTCTATTATTGGGGATCTTTGGGGGGTTGGGCAGGGCATCAAACGATCGGAAAGCTGATATACAATGGATTGTGGGTTCAAGCCAGCCGGAGTATCTCGGCATATTTAGAATCATGAGGAGGATACTTCGGTACCTTTTCAGGATTCTTTATATGTTTCGAACAGTTGGAAGTGAGTTCGGTGAGTCAAACCTGCCCCAAACCAGTGGTAACGGACCACTTGGTAGTGCTGCAATTATTGTTGATGAGTTAAGCATGAACAATATTTGAATGCGCGATTGAGACTTCCCGTACCGACTCGGGTCGAAAGACCTAACAGCCACTGGTGGGGTTTCATACATACATACATACATACATAATTCAAATCATGAACAAAGACAAGAAGAATAATAACATGATTTTAAGTAATGTTCTGAGTTCGTGTCGGGACATCTTTGTTCCTTAAAAATTATCACATTTTCAAAGGTGATGGAAAGTATTAGAAAAACTTCAGATACTAAGAAAAAACATAAACAAATTTTTGAAAAAAGTATGGAAAATGGCCAAACACAACAACTTAAAAACGTGTTTTCTCGATATTTGCTTCATGCACTTAAACCCCTTATATTGAAGCGTAAATTGCGGGTTCAAGTCCCGTCGGTAAGCCGAAAAATTCATGATATTTACGGCTTACGTTCTTTCTTTTTTTTTGCTCATGTTCTGTAATACTTTCCATCACCTTTGAAAACACGTGTCTTGCAATAAATATCAAAACACTATGATCTTCATTTCATTCCTATCATTTGTATACTTCCAATAATGCTATGTACGATACCGATTTATAAAAAACTTCCGTTCTGGGTCGAGGAACGATTCAAACAAAGCATTTTCGGCTATTGCATTAGCAGTGAAAAAGGAGGTTTGATTGCATACTTTGGGGTTTTTTTTTTCTTCGAATAAATTATCATTGGCTGATATAAATTTATATTTCTCGAGCAGCCAGTTTTCAACTTAATTTTACTTCTATTCCCGAATAGTAAAATTTATACATCGAACCATTGAAAATTGTCTTCTTTTTTTTCTATTTTCTACAATAAGCAATGTTGTTTTAAACATACTCCCGACCGACTGAAGTCCACGCAAATTCTCATTCGCCATCACTTTCCGACATTGAAACAAAGATGATTTTACCGTATCGCATGAAACAACAAGACCCATTACTTTGCAAATTGTTATCTGAAGTGGTGTGTAAGTCATGGTTTCTGTTTTCTTTCCACCCGTCGTCCCATCCCGATTCCCAAGTAAGCAGTTGAATCGGAACAGTATCATTCAGCCCCATCTTCGTCGTCATCAGCAGCAGCAAGCTGACTGAGTTGATACTTCCGATCCGATCCCGGGCTACAGTAGAGGAGTTGGCGTCAAAAGTCTAGACTGACTGGCGTTAAGGATGAGATCTGATCTGCTTTCTTGATATGTATAATAGTTAGCTGGCTCCTTCTTGTGAGTGCGTTTTGTGGAGCGTGTCATGACCCCATCATCATCATCATCAGCCTCGTCATCATCAGCAGCATTATCCTTGGTGGGGAA
The DNA here is from genome assembly GCF_029784155.1 of Uranotaenia lowii. Lineage (NCBI taxonomy): Eukaryota > Metazoa > Arthropoda > Insecta > Diptera > Culicidae > Uranotaenia > Uranotaenia lowii. The sequence goes on along the minus strand of NC_073691.1, from coordinate 205,549,484 downwards.
AGGGGGTGAATTGCAGATGGATGGAATGTTACGTGACGTGATATCGAGTTATACGCATTTCACACCCATGTTACCCACCCACAACATAAGATGTTTCTCGTTGTTATCGGTAGAGTTGGAGGAATTAGTTTCCGAAGGATGAGCACCATTGTGAATACGTGCTTAGATCATTCATTTAAGCTTGGTAGACAGAATACTACAGGAATCCATTTTCTCTCTCCTCAACCACCTTTCCACGATTTTGATTTCAGGCGGGGAACGCCAACAAAGGACTTCATCTCGGTGCTCCATTTAGTTGAGGTTAGGCCGATTGGAGCGAATATCGGGCCGCAAATTCTGCTACTAAGTACTAAGAAACTGGGGCTCAATGCGAATGATTTGCTCCATCAATTGGAATGTGTTCCATGCAATGCGCTCACGTACCCTCTACAAATGGAAAGAAAGCCTCGTGCACGTGCTGGTGGGTCCAAAATTTCAGCCCATTCAAACCAGCCAAAGTATAAGTTGTTATTTTCTGCATCATAAAGTTTTTGCCCCGCCTCCCGTTCACATTCTTTCAAGGCGAAATGGGCGCCTTACCAATGAAGATGTACCGAACTGAGCGGGGTGGGATCCCATTAATACGGAAAGCTAATCCCATCAAATGATCCTTGGGTCCATCCGGTGTGTTTGGTTGAAATCTACCGAAGAAAAAACCGCTCCCATTCATCTGAAAACCGACCTTCACTACTCGAGGCGTTCCTCGGCGGAGCGGTTGGACAACATTATTATCGCGCAAACACCACCCCCGCCATGCGCCAACAAAAGAGCCGAAATTTACAACCCCACGCGAGTCACGCGGAACCTGAATAGTAGCGTTCAATTACGGTTATTACCTGGCGAGTGCATTACTTTTACTTGTGCCGAACTCATGGTTCACCTGAATCGGCTTGGTGTAGCTGCAGGTGGCGTGAACTTGGTCTCGATAAAAACCTACAAAACGTGAGCTTGATTAAAAATTCACTACCGTTTCGACTTAAATGGGTAGCAAAAGCAGCAACTGGTAGCGGAAAGTGGTTGAAAAATTTCCAGCTGAGTCAATAAAGTAACTTTAATTGCTTTTGGACTATAAATGAATGAAATATACGGCATGTAAGGCTACGGATGTTAAAGTTTTTCTCCAATCGGTCATAAACTATGGGAGGATGCTCACCTCACTTGTCAGGTGATAAAATGACTAGTTCTTGATTCCTTGATTGAATTGAGGATAAGCTATAGATTCAAAGTAATTTTTGCGTAACCCTGTCTATTGATGCATATTGTTATCGTTTGTCGGTTTTAAAATTACCCGTTTTAATGTGTTTTTCGTTCGTTTAAATATCGAAATCTAACTCTTCTCTAAGAGAAATCTCTACAGAACTCGGATAAAATCGAATGCTCGTGTTTAACAAAAAGAACAAAGTGATAATTCGTGTTGATGTTACGAGTGCTATCAGTTCGTTTTGTTTACAGTTTACACTAAAGACGCTTAAGTAAACACCCGGCTCGTTTTTTTTCCTACCGTTGCGACATCTTACATCAAAAATTGGAACCTAGCATCGCATCCGTATAAAGCTTTGGTCAACAAGTTTTCATTGTATACCTGTAGGCGCAATGGAACCTAACTGCTCGAAATGCAACGAAGGAATCACTGGAATCGAGCACATCGCTTGCAAAGGCGTCTGCAATAAGCGATTCCATATAGCGTGTACGGGCTTAACAAAAAGCATGGCTAGGCAAATGGACACGTTTTCCAAAAATTGCTTTTGGTTTTGCGATGACTGTGCTGCATTGGTTTCGAATGCTAGCTATCGTTCGGTGGCATTTGGCGCTCCGCCAGAAAATAACGCTCTTACGCTGCTTACGAATGCGATCACGGAACTAAGATCTGACATTCAACAGATAGCCCGTAAACCGATTCGTGCCCCATTGTGGGACAAATCGACGCTAACGCCTGAGCTGAGACGCCCTTTGAAGCGTACTCGGATCCCTAGTGCAGCATCCACCGAACCTTGCAAATTGGGTTCCAAGCATGCTTCAGAAAACATCGTATCCATCCCACTCTGCGACGAGGATAATCCTAAATTATTTTGGATTTATCTGTCGCGGATTAAACCTGACGTCTCCGAAGACGCCGTTCGGGGCATGGTTCAAACCAACCTTGGAATTGAAGAGACCAACGTCGTGAAATTGGTTCCCAGAGGAAGTGATATAAGTTCCTACCGGTTTATATCATTTAAAGTTGGGATTTCGCTAGACGCCAAGCAACAAGCGTTAGATCCTGAATCGTGGCCAAAGGGAATGTACTTCCGTGAGTTTATGGATTATAATTCCAGACAATTTCGTGGCCCTCAATAGTGACCAATTTCAACCACCTTATTATTGGACATCGGGACGCAACAACCATGCCAGTTCGGAAGTTCTCTTCTCTGACCACCAACGACCGTTCGTTCCTGCCGCAAGTCGTCCCGTTTATCGGTCAGGTGGTTCAGGGGGAGACTTCCAACTGCCATGCCATGAAACCAATCTGGCGAATCTCTTCTGGATGCCGGGACGCACCAATCAAGGCAATTTGGAAGTTCTTTTTCCTGACCACCAACGACCGCCCGTTCCTGCTTCAAGTCGTCCCGTGTATCGGTCAGGTGGTCGAGGGGAAGGCTTCCAATTGCCATTCTATGGCAAGTATTCTCCTGTGTTTTGTTTTTCTCCGAGTCACGCACCTCTGCATTCTAGCACCCAATCGTATACGTCGAATCAGTTTTATGCTGCACATATTATATCTAAAATCTACCCGGATGCCAACTTGATGCCACAGCATGCTACTACAGATGGCCTCGATATCGACTCTGTTCTTGCGAATCTCCATAGGACTTCGGGACGCACCTCTTTAAGCAATCTGGAAGTTCTTTTCCCTGGCCACCAATGACCGTTCGTTCCTGCTCCAAGTCGTCCCGTGCATCGGTCAGGTGGGTCAGGGGGAGACTTCCAATTGCCTTATTATGGCAAGTATCCGTCGGATTTTAACATTTCACCCAGTCATGCAGCTGCTCCTGTGCCTGATGATGTTCTCTTTTCCAGCGTAAATTGCACACAGACATCCGGATCGAAATCTTTCGATTCCATATCTTTTTACTACCAGAATGTCGGTGGCATAAATTCCTGCTTGTCTGACTACCTTCTCGCTACCTCATGTTCCTGCTATGACGTCATCGCCTTTACGGAAACATGGCTGAACGACTGCACACTATCTGGCCAGATATTCGGCCCTGATTATTCAGTGTTTCGCTGCGACCGTAGTTCCCGTAATAGCAAAAAGTTTAGTGGAGGCGGAGTGCTAATTGCCGTCAAGTCGAATCTCTCAGCGCAGCTCATCGACGATAATTCCTGGTGCGACCTGGAACTTGTGTGGACTCGCATCGATCTTGGAGATCGGAAACTGTACGTTTGCGTACTGTATTTGCCGCCCGACCGCTCTAGAGATGTTGCCCTAGCTGAGTCGTTTTCACGCTGCATCTCAAAAGTAAGCTCTTCTTGCGCCCCGGAGGATGACATACTCGTCATAGGCGATTTCAATATGCCCGGTTTGAAGTGGTGCTCCAATCATGGTAGCTTTCTGTACCCGGATCCTGCTCGTTCTACCTTTTCGACTCCTTCGAACATCATATTAGACTCCCTGAGCACAGCGACCTTGCGTCAGATCAACAGCGTGGTGAACGAAAACGGTCGTATGCTGGACCTTTGCTTTGCCAACGATGGGTCTCGTATACCGACCATTGAATTAGCTCCTGCACCGCTCGTTAAAGCAGTTCCACATCATCCTGCTCTATCGGCCTCACTTGAAGTGACTAAGTTGAACGCTCGTGTTGTAAATTTACCAGCTTTTTACCTCGACTATAAGAACGCCAACTTCGATGACATTTCTCGCATCTTGGCCACCATCGACTGGGCATCGGAGCTCGATTTAGCGGATCCTAACTCTGCTGCAGAAACCTTCTTGCATATCCTAAACTATGTAATTGATCGTCATGTGCCTAAACGTACTATCAGAGAAAATCTACGAACTCCCTGGGTTACGACTGAATTGCGACGACTGAAAACGGAAAAAAGATGTGCGCTTCGAAATTATAACGAACAAAAATCTCCTTACACCAAGTATATATATCGCAAGCTTAATTCGGCTTATAAAAAAGCCAGCAAACGTTGTTACCAGAACTACCTTCGCCGAGTACAACGTAACCTCAAATCCTGCCCAAAATCATTTTGGAAACACGTGAAAAGTCAGCGGAAAGAACCTGGTATTCCTACTCACATGTTTCTGGATGACATTACGGCGAACTCTGATCGTGAAATTTGCGATCTTTTTGCCCAAAAATTTTCAAATATCTTCACTACAGCTCCCACATCCCCAGAGCATTTGGCTAGTGCTATCAGGAACATTTCGCCACTGGGCTTTTCATTGAACGGTATTGAAATCGGGGATGCAATCATCTCAAAGGCAGCGTCAAAGCTCAAGAATTCCTTTTCTACGGGTCCGGACGGGATACCAGCTTCGTTTATAAAAAGTTTCATGCCTGTTTTGTTGACTCCTATTCGTCTTATTTTTCAAGCTTCGCTTGACAGAGCTACCTTTCCGCTACTGTGGAAAGAAGTTTATATGTTCCCGGTCCACAAAAAAGGTGATAGACGAGATGTCAACAACTATCGTGGAATCTCAGCCTTATGTTCGATAGCCAAATTATTCGAATTGGTGGTCCTGGATCCCATCTCCTCGTTTTGTAAGAATTACATTTCTAATGACCAGCACGGATTCATGCCTAAACGCTCTACGACAAGCAACTTGTTGACGTTCACTTCTTTTGTGCATGAAAGCTTAGCTGCAAAATCTCAAACTGATGCCATATACACCGATCTGTCAGCTGCATTCGACAAAGTGAACCACGAAATTGCCATAGGGAAACTTGGACGCTTGGGGTTCGGTGGTACTTTACTTGGCTGGATTCGCAGTTATTTGACTGGGCGCAAACTGACTGTTCGGACTGGTGATAACTTTTCCAAGCAGTTTTCTGCCTCCTCCGGTGTGCCACAAGGAAGCCATTTAGGACCGATTATTTTCCTAATGTATTTTAACGACGTGCTTTCACTCCTTGACAGCCCAAAACTTTGCTATGCTGATGACCTCAAACTGTTTTACACCGTAAACGACTACGACGATATTAATTTTCTGCAAAATCAGTTCAACCTCTTCGCTAATTGGTGCGACATCAATTGCTTGCCATTGAATCGTAACAAATGCGCAGTTATCAGTTTTTCTCGTAAGCGGCAGCCTTTGATTGCGGAATACTACCTTGGAGAACAGTCCATCGCACGCGTGGACCATATCAAAGATCTGGGCGTCATCCTCGATAAGCGACTGGAATTCAAGGCACATACAAACTAAGTAGTCAACAAAGCATCCAGAAGTCTTGGTTTCATTTTTAGAGTAGCGAAGGACTTCAAGGACGTGTATTGCCTGAAAAGCCTCTATTGCAGCATTGTTCGTTCCATTCTTGAATACGCATCTGCCGTCTGGTGCCCCTACTACCAGAACGGCGCTGAACGTCTCGAGGCTATCCAGCGGCGCTTTTTACGATTCGGCCTTAGGCATCTGAACTGGCAAGACCCTTTCCGCTTACCAAGCTACGAAAATCGATGCCGCCTTATAGACATTGACACTCTTCAAGCCCGTAGACAAGCAACCCGTGCATCTTTCGTTGCTGATATCTTAACATCGCGAATCGACTGTCCCACTTTACTGGAAGCTATTCCACTAAGTGTGCGACCCCGTGGTCTCAGAAATCAGGATCTTCAATTGTATGTTCCCATTCGAATGAACAATTATGGAGCAAACAGCGCCCTCATCGGTGCAATGAAGTCGTTTAACCGCTTTTCCGAGCATTTTGACTTCGACGTTTTGAGGGATGTTTTCCGAAGAAAAGTTCTAAGTGCGCTGAGGAGCCCGTAGCTAGACCTAAGAGTTTTGTTTTAATTTAATTTTAAGTCATGATTTGGATCTATATGTGATCTGTTGATCAGAATAAATAAATAAATAAATAATGTTTGTTTTTCATGTAGGTTTGTTGATTTATCAGTTATAATCAATAATCGATCTATTTCCAAATTTTCACACGACATTTCGCTTAAACAAGAGCCGATGGACAAAATTTGTAAAATGATTCGTGTTCAGGACGCCAAGTTCTTTCAAAATCGGTTGTTACAACAAAGCTATTAATAATTCTGTGCCCAGCCTTAGTTTTAAATTTTACTGTTCCCAGTTTGTGATAAACTCAAAACGTTCCTTCAACCGGTTTGTACTTTTACTCCACCATACATTAAGTGTTTTTTTCTCAATTTTTGTTGATTTTTTCCTGGGTTTCGACTAAATTTACCCGGGTCTTGCCCTGATTTGGGATTGAAAACTTTTGAAATCAAATGCCCAGATTTTGCCAAGTTTTCAGATAAAAAGCACGAATTTGCCCGGCCTGTTTACATGCGGAAAAAAATCTGGCAACCTAACGTTAGAACCTGCAACAGCTAACTTAACTTTCTTCAAAGATCAAAGTTTTCGTTCAAATCGTGATTCAAAATGGAAAACGTATTTCGGCTGGGATCACGGTGACAAAAACAACTTGGCTTGGTTGTCTGTAGTAAAAGTCACCACTTTTGTTGAAATTTCAATGTAGTCCTTGTTGAAATATCCATATCAGGATAACATGGAACGCAATTGAATTAAATTCATTAGAGCTTACGGTAAATGTTTAATTTAAAAACATTTTTATAGAGATTGTGTACCATACAAAAACAGCTCAAGCAACCAAAAGTTATATTAAACTGAACTCAAACCGAAACATTCAAAGATTATAAATAATTACCTAGTTGTAAAAAGATTAAATTAATTCAAATTAGTTTTCCCTCTATGACACATTCCAGACCCTAACGTGAATTTCCTTGAAACAAAGAATTTTTATTCTATAGTATCAAAAAAAATCTATTCTATGTTACACTACTTCGGATGACAAAACTCTGCAAATTGAACTCTTTTTACGAATTGCCAATATTCAATTCTACAAGTTGATGGAAAAAAGTTTGAAGAGTTAGAAGGCTTTGGATTTGAAATAGGTAGCTCTATAAAATCTTTGTGTCGACAATTTATTGTACCACTGATTAATCTCTCTGAGCTTTTGATTTTAAAGATTTTAATAAATTTTCGTTGAAAAATGAAAAATATTTTGTCTACGGCTTGGGGGACAAATATTATATGCATATTACCCAATATGCGAATTTAGGAACACTTCCCCCTAATTTTTTTCAAGATTTTAGCTAGAAGAATTTTTTGTAGTATTTTTTACCCCTAAATATATGCAGTACAATTAAGCTTTTCCTTTAAAACATTTTGGGACAGAAAAAAATGTAAAATTTAATTCAAACAAATCTCAAAATTACTGTAATTGGTGTTTTATGCGTTATGATATCACAAATATATAAAAAACTAAAAATTATCAAACGTTTTCATTTCATTTTTCATTAATAACAAAGTAAGTTTTGTTGCTTATGCCGTATAAGTTTTCATCTGGTGGCCAACTAGTTGTGCACCAACTGCTGTCATCTTCATAAAAAATCGCTTTGACAGCACTTGCTGCACAACCGGTGGACCACCACGGTGAAAACGAATACGGCATTAGTATGGTGTAAAACGCATGCTCTTGTTTAATTAAAAATAGCTGGTGAAATCAATAATTATTCTGACTACATCAATTTGATCTCCCATCAACTTATAAACTTTTGATGTAAAAGCGGTTTAATTATCTGTAGACAATAAGTTTTTATAAGCCATTGGAGTTGAAATTTGTTGCATGATACCCCAGTTGACGGTACTATTTTTGAACAGTTTTTTCTCCTACGATTTGGTTCATTTTCAAAGATTAGTCTGTACTTAAAAGAAAATATTTTTCAGATTTTATTTCTATTAAATTAAAGTTCACGGTTTCAAAGTTGTTCATTTTTTTCTTCTTATCTGATCTTATTTTGACTTTTGATTTCCAGCAAAACAGAGACCGTTCTTTGAATAAGAGTGGGGTCAAAAAACAAAAAAAAAAGATACTGTGCCGTGAGCATGGTATGCCTCCGCCTTTCACCCACCCACATTCCTTCTTAGTTTTTTTTCTCCCATTTAGACAGATTCATGTTTATGAGCGATTATCATGCAAATGGATTGGTCCCGCAGAGGTCCAAAATTCCTCTGGAATTTCCTCTTCGAAGGAAAGGAGGTGGAAGTCAGTTAGAGAGCAGGTTTTTTACGATCCCTGGAGGATTTTCTTTTGCTCTATTCTCTGGTGGTAGCGGGGAAGAAAAAAAAACTTAAGTCTCTGCACACGGCAGAGAATTTCCGTTGATAAATGACAAAATAATACCACCTGAGGGGTGGGTGTATTTTGTTCAGTAGACAAAATAAGGCAGGATTTACATCCTATGAAAAATCGATAAAAGTTATTAGAGTATTGATCGAAATTGTTCTACTCCGAAAAAAAAAGTTTTTTTTTTTCGTTTCAAGTTTGGTCTTTTAGGAAAAAATAAAAAAAACAGGCTACTTCGAAAATGTTCATTGGAAATTTTCGATTGCTTAAACGATAAATTTTCATCAGAACTCAAGTCCATCTGTTTTCCGAGCTCACCATCAACTATGAATTTATCCTACGAGGGGATTCGAGGGAGCTTTGTGGCTTAAGGCTGTCTGTAGAGTTTCAATTTTCTCGGTAAATCATTTTTATCGCAACCTTTTTTCTCTGCGTTCGCTACTAACTACAGGATCAGTTTTTTCTTCTCCTATAGGTCGGTTGATGTTGGTGAGGATGAAGATGATGACAGTCTGTGTTGAAAGTGTGAAGATAGTATGGCTATTGGCTACGTTTGGAGGAAGAAAAAAAATAGAAAACTTCTCATCCTAGCCAATCGAGAAGCTAAACCTCGAGGTTTTTTACTCCTTGGGGGAGAGCTTTACGAGGACCAAAAAGGATGAGCCTTGGGACCTCCTCATGTTTCTCCTGTTATCGGCCATCCCACTCCTGGTGGCCGTCCGAGCAAAAAGCATCATTAATTTTCAGATTAGTTTCGCGTCGTTAGGCTTTTAACGGATCGCCACCATTTTTTTTTTGCTTCCAAGAAATGGTGAAACTTTTTCCTGGAAAGAGAGAGTTGGATGTGATGATGGAACACGAATAGCTGCAGCTTCCAGCTTTTAACTCTTGGGTCAATCTTCTTGGTTGTGTTTCTTGGGATCGAGTGGCTTAAATTGATTAGAGAACTAGTTGATAAATTTTCAATGAAAATTTCTTATGTCTGTAGAAGATGGACGAAGAATTCATTTTCTTTTGTAGTAACTAACTGTTGTTGGTATAGAAAAAATGCCAACACAGGCCTTTTAAGGATATTTTTGTGACGGTCGCCATACAATTATTCGTTTAAAACAAATTCTTATCAAACATCCAACCTCAGTGACAATGAATCTTTTTCAACACAGTGGCTTATTATTGTTGAAATAAAAAACAGGTTATTAGATATTTATACTTTTTTCACGGTCGCCATGCATTTATTCAATCGTACCAATTTATTTTTCTGTTGAGATATCTTTTCCGTGATAATTTAAAGTTTGGCATAAGGCATAATTCCAATGGCAATATTGGCCTAGGAACAACGCAAAATTACTACCGAAAAAATTATGCTGAAAGGTCACCCGGCCCTATAATAAGGGTGTGGTCTCTCGTGAATGGCCACCGGGAAACAAAACAAAAAAAAGTAACGACACGATCAAAATCTGCATATTTTGATTAAAAACATCACTTTTCGTTTCAACTTGAGCCAGAGACAGGAACAACAACGACAAAAAAAAGGGGTTTCACCCAACAAAAAAATGCTGGAGGCTCGTCGTTTATGATATTTATGCATCATATCCTCCTGCCAGCCACATTCCCTTCCTCCCAAGCTTGTTGACCAGCGATTCCTGCAGGATAAGCTGGTGGCTTAATGAACCGAGGACACGAAATGTTGTGAAAAATTTAAAAGATGTTCTGTTTGGTTTTACCCAATTTTTGAACTCAAAATTTTGACGCAGAAACCATAATTCTTTCCATAAATTTTCAAATTAAAAGGAAAATACATCTTTATCAGTTCAACCGACTTTCTATGAGTCCACCCAAATTCTTGTAGTATTTGAAAATTATGGTAAAAAAAATTCACCATCTTCTCTTTAGTTTGCCTGCCATTCCCCATCACAGTAATAAAGCTTCCGAAAGTAGCGGCCAAAAACTTTCCCTATCAATTTCCATCAACGGAAACCGAGAAGCTGAAGTTGTGTGGCATTCCCAGGGAAAAGTTGCCAAGGCCTAGGCGGTTTGGTCAGTTGTTTGGTTTACTGTTTTACTACTTCGAAAAAGTAAAAACTTTCGAGAAACCCTACACCCTCGCATGGGAGTGGTTACGATTGAATTACATTTGTTTTTGGTGAAATTTTTGCTCTTAACTTTCAGTATCTGTATGTTTGTTGCCAGAAGAAATCCTAGATTAATTGAAAAAATCGTTTAAATTTTTACAAGGGAATTTTTATGGATTTGATGCCTTAAAGTGCTATCGTTGGAAACCGGTGGAGGTCAAAAAGGTTGAACTGTTAAAAAAGGGAAAAAATAAACTGATGGGCCACCAACCCAGCTCGTCGAGACCGACAAATGACTATCGCGTGCTGTTAAAGACTTTCAAGAGAGAGCGAGAGAGTGAGGGAATGTTATTTTGCATTTTTATTGGGCAAATGAGAGGGAGTCCCATTAGAAATAAAGCTTTTTTTTTTCGAAACAACCACCCACAAAAACACATCCCATCACACTACACTCAGAGGGTTGGTAAACTTTCAAACTAATGGAATGCCCGGGGGAACCACGAGCCTTGTTTTTTTTAAACATCCAAACTAAACGAAATTATTGAAACTGCTACACCGGCGTTTTCAACCATCAACGAAAGAAAAAAAAATGCACCAAATGAAATGAAAAATAAAACCAGACTCATTTGCATATTATCGCTTCAATTGCATTTGTCAAACGCGGACGTTGCTAAAATATTCTTGCTTCCCTCTCCAGCCCGGGAGATTTGAATTTTTTTTTAACTTTTATTACTCGAAATGCAGCTCGAACGACTGATGAAGTTCGGAGGAAGTTGAGAGTGATATAAATTGCAGAAAATCATGACATGATGATTCTACCTCTGAACTATTTTATTGCAAATCAGTTTCGTCAGTTTCAGTTCAGTTTCAGTTCAGTTTCAGTTCAGTTTCAGTTCAGTTTCAGTTCAGTTTCAGTTCAGTTTCAGTTCAGTTTCAGTTCAGTTTCAGTTCAGTTTCAGTTCAGTTTCAGTTCAGTTTCAGTTCAGTTTCAGTTCAGTTTCAGTTCAGTTTCAGTTCAGTTTCAGTTCAGTTTCAGTTCAGTTTCAGTTCAGTTTCAGTTCAGTTTCAGTTCAGTTTCAGTTCAGTTTCAGTTCAGTTTCAGTTCAGTTTCAGTTCAGTTTCAGTTCAGTTTCAGTTCAGTTTCAGTTCAGTTTCAGTTCAGTTTCAGTTCAGTTTCAGTTCAGTTTCAGTTCAGTTTCAGTTCAGTTTCAGTTCAGTTTCAGTTCAGTTTCAGTTCAGTTTCAGTTCAGTTTCAGTTCAGTTTCAGTTCAGTTTCAGTTCAGTTTCAGTTCAGTTTCAGTTCAGTTTCAGTTCAGTTTCAGTTCAGTTTCAGTTCAGTTTCAGTTCAGTTTCAGTTCAGTTTCAGTTCAGTTTCAGTTCAGTTTCAGTTCAGTTTCAGTTCAGTTTCAGTTCAGTTTCAGTTCAGTTTCAGTTCAGTTTCAGTTCAGTTTCAGTTCAGTTTCAGTTCAGTTTCAGTTCAGTTTCAGTTCAGTTTCAGTTCAGTTTCAGTTCAGTTTCAGTTCAGTTTCAGTTCAGTTTCAGTTCAGTTTCAGTTCAGTTTCAGTTCAGTTTCAGTTCAGTTTCAGTTCAGTTTCAGTTCAGTTTCAGTTCAGTTTCAGTTCAGTTTCAGTTCAGTTTCAGTTCAGTTTCAGTTCAGTTTCAGTTCAGTTTCAGTTCAGTTTCAGTTCAGTTTCAGTCCAGTTTCAGTTTAGTTTCAGTTCAGTTTCAGTTCAGTTTCAGTTTAGTTTCAGTTCAGATCGTGGGTTTGGCTGCACTGCCTTACATGAGTGAAATCGCTGTTGTAGAGGAAAAAAAGTTATTTTTAAAGTTACCCGGTGATGTTTTATTTGTTTCTGTGTGTTAATCCGTTGTGTGAAGTGCATGTTGTTATGAAAAGCATGAAATCCAAAGCTATTAGTGAGAGAGTGATCTGTAATTTTTGATTTAATTGTGCAACCTTTGCACATTATTTTTCTTTTGGAAATTTGATGACGCGTACAAAGCGGCGTGATCGAAAGCTTTCGGAAAAGTGGTGAGTGATTTTCGAACAACGCTAATCGAAAAGCTCGAGTGCTTCTGGAAGCTCATATTTAGATGGGGCCTTATTCCTTGTCATTACATTAATTTAATCGAGATGGCGCCCTATTGTTGGTATTTACATATATTTAATTGAGATGGCGCAATTGTAATTATGGACAAGAAAGTTCAAATATTCTATTGGGTGCCTATAAAAAAAACATTGTGATGATAATTATTGGATGATCAAATTTGAAAGGCTCGATTTATTTCATATTTTGTCATTTAATGACCTGCCAGGTAACAGGGTCATATTAATAAATATTTTCTTAGTTTTTCAAGTGAGCGCAACAGGTGAGTAAATTAATCAATAATTCTATAAACCGAGAAAATGAAAAGGTAACCAAAATGTAAATAAAGTTACGAAATATTTTCTATCATATGGTTTTGTGAAGTAAAAAGGACGTCAAAATTTTAGCAAAATGTAATAGCCCCTACTCAATGGGCGTTATTCAAATTATTTTATCAATTGAGTTACGGGGTAATCCATCTTTGATATTAATTGAAACTCCATATCGTCAGATTAAACAACGATACATAATTTTGTATGAACATTTTGCATTTAAGGCTTTTTCCTAAAAAAGTAATTTTTAAATTTCAGCTACGCCAAATGCATAACAAAAAAAAACAAGATTTCACTCGATCATATCTGTTCTTTTTCTAGAACTGAAAATTCAATTCTAGTTAGCAAAGTTACTGAATTCAGATCATTTTATGAAATAGAATATTTTTGATTAACCTTGCTTAGTGTAATATTATTTAAAAAAAAAAGCTTTTAGATTTTGATTTTATTTATCGGCTTAGAACATGTTTTCAGTTTCTCAAAAATAATTCTATTTATGCAAATGTGTATAAAAGTACATAGATTTTTACTATTTTTTCATATTATTCATAACAAACATTTATACAATTTTTGCAGCATTCGTCGATAGAATTGCCATACATTTATATTGGAACATATGATTATTTTTCAGAAGGAGAAGAATTAAATGTTTATTTTTTTTGTGACTTTATAGCATTTTTCAGCTTCATTAAGGAAAAGTAGTTTGGTGAATCCATGTATAACCAGCGGAATCATGACCTTTTATCATAAAAATCACTGATGAATATGCTTAACAACATTCCAATTTTACACTGTTGTATATTTCATTTGAATAAATGTCATAATCATGATAAAATTATAACGAAGATGTATTTTTCATATTTCAATCGATTATTTTTCAGCATCATGGACGGAACGAGCATTAAATTATCATTTTATTAACCATTAATCATTTATTTATATTCACTACCCTATGTATAATCAATATTTTTCTGCAGTCTGTAGTTCTTTTTCCTTGACACTTTAACAATATTGTAACAAATTGTAAGTATTTTAAATTCACGTTCATCTAATTTCTAGAAATTCATCGTCGAATATCAAAAAAATATCTCCAGACCAAATATTTTAAAATATATAAATACTACTTTTTAAAGCTTATATTTTTATACAATTGATCTGTTAAAAATTTTCAGCTACATTTAGTTTAATTTTTTTTTATTTAAATAGCTTAATCGTCCATTTTAGGTTTATACCTTTGAATATATTTCTGATTCCTTTTTTCAGTTTATTTTTTTATGCACAATATCAGGTCCTATTTTAAATAAGACCATTTATTTTAGTATACAAATAAAACCATTCATTTATTAACATAGAATTTTTTCTCAAAGTTTATTTATCGACAACAAGATCATGTTAATAAAATATATTCAGAAATTTTTATTTCATATTTTTTTAACTTTGCAGGATTCGCCCTCAGTTATAAATTTCAATTCTCATGCTGTTTGTTCAATGCATGTTTCTAGCCACATTTTTCAGGTCTCATGGTTATCCTGTCAGTGTTCATATTACATCACTGTGCTACGGTAGCCTATGTTTTTTTTAAATGTTTTTTTTTCAGTTGAATCAAGCGGACAATGAATAGACGCGTCATTTAATAATTATTTTTTTTTTATTTAAATGATATCTTCCAAAATTTGAAATACCTAGGTCACATTGTTTTTTTCTAAGTTGTTTATAATACTATTCTGAAAAAAATTCTTTAAACTCACAATTTATTCATCTTTTATTTCAGCCAAATAGTTGTGCCCGTAATATTTATCTAGTATTTAATAAAATTCTTAGGTTTTACAGCATTGTGAGCTAATGCTGAATCTACATAACAACTTTCATTTCTCTTACAACTGCTAACTTGGGTTCTCAAATGTTGATCATTAGTACAATAATTAGGTCATAACAATATATTTTATTTCTGACAGCGATATGTTATAACATTTATGTACATCAATTTCAGTTTTCTGCAAAAAGAAGTGCCTGAACATCAACAGCTACCGAATCTGATTTTGCAGAACGTGTGACTAACATCTTGAAGAACAACGTCATTATTTTCTTGGCGTTTTTAATTTTACAGGTGATTTGAACTCTCTTAATCAAAACTGTTCAAACTTTTCACACATATTTTTTCATATCTTCTATATAACGTTATAATTTTTATGTCAATTGTTTATTCTTCTATATAAAATATATTTTAGAATACTATGTTTTATTATATTACTAGCAGGCCCGGTAAACTTCGTCTTACCATGTTCATCTTGGCGTCCATTTTTTATTTTTCCTAGTTTTTTTTTACATTTCCCTCCTTTCCCTTTACTCGAATCGTCTCGCTTAATTCTATCAAAATAAAACCTAAGAATTTTAACTAAATTCTACGGTTTTTTTAAAATCCACTTTTTGTTACTTGTTCCATAAAAAATGGTATGTTGATAATATGTTTGTTTCATTTGTTGTATTCCATTTATTTGATTTATTCCGTTTTGTTCGAGTTCACATTAAGGTTAAACCGAAATAAAAAGTTTCTCATTTATTGGAATATATTGCGTATGAATCTTTTTTAAAATAGAATTTTGAATATCAGGACAATTTTTTGAGTATTTGCCGAATATTTTGCCTAACGCAGCGCTTTCATCTCCCAAGCTTTGGATTTAGAGCTGAAGAAATTAAAAACATAAGAAAAGATTTTTTACTAACCATTTTCAAACAGCTTTTTATTCACCCTCCTCATCCTTCGAAGCAGTTTGAATTAAAATCTATATTTTCACTAAAATCATGTTCAAAAATATTTGCCTGATACTAAACTTAAAGACTTCACACATTTCAATTTTAAGTGTTACCAAACAGCACGTGTCATGACTTTAAATCTGTCAAGCAAAAAATGCAAATTAATTTCTTTGAACTTTAACCCAATGAATCAAAGAAACGATTAGTTTTGAAAAGAGGAATAATATGTATAGATTTGTTTACCCATTATTTAAAAGATTCTAATTTTGATATGTGCTGATTTCAAAATTTCCTGAACATTGTTGGTGGTGATCTGGGATTTCATTTAGGAGTACGTTATATTTTTAAAACTTTATCACATTTAATTGAAAAGCAGATTTTGTAAAATTAATTAGATCGAAAAGAAATAATCTGTTCAGGGCCTTCGTTGGTTTCATGAGTTCATTTTGTTTCCTGGAAATTATCTCATATAAACAAAATCTTAATAAAAATTAGATGTCTTTTTACTGAAATCTTAATTTTCAAAAATGAAACACCGGGGCAAATGCAAACGAATATCACCACAGTTAAACTTTCATATTCTCTGAAAAAATAAATATTTTCAAAAAAAATATTAGTTATGTTGACAAAAAGAATATCAAAGTATAAGTTTGTTCCATTTATTGGGGCAAGTGAAAATACATAGGTCTTTTTCAGATGCGTCAGTGAAAAGACTTTCAAATGAATTCAATACTTGTTCTTGTTTTTCTGTTTTATCAACTTTCATTGATATATCCTAAGTTTTTCTCCGGAATAAATTAATGCTTGGCACTTCAATTTCACTGAATGCTGTTCAACCAAAAAACCTTGATTTACAAAGACCATTATAATAATTTTGAATATCCGCTCTAGATTCAACACTCGGGATATTCTTTCTGGCCATTTGGGAGATAAAATTCTTGGTAGATGTTTCATTGTTAAATGGCGCGTTTTCACTTATTTCACCTAAGAAATTACAGGAATTAATATTATTTTTAACACTTTCAGGTCATATTAACAGTTCTTATAAAAATATGCTGCCCGTGGAATATCAATCACAAAAAAACTTTTCAACAAAAAAGTGAGTCAAAAGTCTCTTCTATGTAGCCAAAATATGTAAAACCAAAACACACTTTTCATGTTAAGAACGTTCTTGAATTGTGTGTAAACAAATAGTAAACAGTTGTTGGTTAATGATTCAAAAAAAGACTTGAGTTTATTAAATCATATTGTTTTTTTACAATTTTTAGATGAAGAAATAATGTATACAGTTTTGTAAAAGTTGAAAGTTTGCACTTGCTCATCTAGTCTACTTTCTTAGTTGAAAATTCTTCCGGCAAATGCGAATCATCACTTTTTGTTATAAAAAAGGAGATTATTTTCAATCCTATCTAACCTATTTTAAAGGACAGACTCTTGTTCAGTTAATGTGTTTAGCGTTCTAGACGTATTGGATTATACGAAATTTAATGTAAAGCTTTCCAATTTCTGTTTTTCAAACGTCCGCAAAGTGTCATAACATTATTTCATAGGCAACATTATCAAATTCATATTTTTTGGATAACTACTTACTACTTAAATTAACACGAATTAAAAATGGTTTTAATATTTAAAATCGTGTAAATGGTTTTGATTCGATCGATAAAATCTCAATCCGTGTCAAATCTAGGCGTTATTTATTACCATGTGCTGTGTTTCAAATATGCATGGAAAAAACCCATATAGGTTGCATATCGCCCTCACGTGCATAAGAAAGGTACTTGGTTGAGAAACAGGCGCCTAATTTTTAAATTTTTCCAGCGATCAATGAACAGCTTTGGTTACTATTATCTTGCAACGACGTTTGCTCCGCGACGCCTCGCCTATGGAGACGAATAACAAACCCCCCAAAGAAAAGAAAATCGCTAAAATTGGGATGCCTGACTTTTAAATTCAGATTTTGCAAAACAAAATTTATATGTTTTATTCGATCGGCAAAATACCAATCTGAGTCACGTCTAGGCGTCATTCATAACCACGTGCTGTACAAATGATCTAGGAATCAAGAAAAAGAATCACATCAAGGCTTCGTAGCTGCAGCACGTGAATTGAAAATATACTTGGTTGAGAAATACGCGCCCAAATATTCCCACTAATCAGTATGCTATGCAATGGTTACTATCCTCTCGCGACGTTGGTTCGCGACGCCTCCACCTTCGAGACCAAAAACAAACCGCCCAAAGGAAAAAAAAATCTCTAAAAATGGATGTCATGACTTTAATTTCATTCAAAAACTACAAAATTTAATTATTACGGACAATAGATGGGACTTTCTGTTATTTTTATTTGATATAAACCGATTCACATGCCTACCGAATATTCTAAAAATAATTTCATTTGGATCGTTTGGGTCATTTCGGAGGAGTAGTACTACAAACACCGTTACAAGAGAATTTTATATAATAGATTTTTATTATATGTTTTACTGTATTATATTATATTATTTCGTTTAACTACATTTTATCGTTATATATTTGAACAACAAAGGGCAGGGGCATCTGGGTATCCTCGTTTTACAAAAGAGCGGGTTACCGTGTATGCTAGTACCGCATTGAATACTAGACGTTCCTCAATTTATGTCAAGGGAATTTGGCATGGTTGAGAAAAAGAAAGTGTTCGATTACTTTTTGTAAAATAAGGACGCACTCTTTTTTCGGAAGCCTTGGCGGCGGGATTATAATTTACATGCCATCTTGGTTAGTCAACAACATGGTTATAGCTTCTCGAGACTTTTCCTCTTTTCACCCTGGATACCGTTAGTGCCTCTGCTACGATTCCATTCCCTTAGAAGTCTCATTGGGTGGTTATTATTGGGTTGCGTGGTAGCCCAAGATGGACGTGTGGGTTATTTTTTTTTGCCACAACCGCGGCGCTGCCGTAAACCCAAGGTGGATACAATACATACATACATACACATACATACAGTTTCAGTTCAGTTTCAGTTCAGTTTCAGTTCAGTTTCAGTTCAGTTTCAGTTCAGTTTCAGTTCAGTTTCAGTTCAGTTTCAGTTCAGTTTCAGTTCAGTTTCAGTTCAGTTTCAGTTCAGTTTCAGTTCAGTTTCAGTTCAGTTTCAGTTCAGTTTCAGTTCAGTTTCAGTTCAGTTTCAGTTCAGTTTCAGTTCAGTTTCAGTTCAGTTTCAGTTCAGTTTCAAGTTCAGTTCAGTTTCAGTTCAGTTTCAGTTCAGTTTCAGTTCAGTTTCAGTTCAGTTTCAGTTCAGTTTTCAGTTCAGTTTCAGTTCAGTTTCAGTTCAGTTTCAGTTCAGTTTCAGTTCAGTTTCAGTTCAGTTTCAGTTCAGTTTCAGTTCAGTTTCAGTTCAGTTTCAGTTCAGTTTCAGTTCAGTTTCAGTTCAGTTTCAGTTCAGTTTCAGTTCAGTTTTCAGTTCAGTTTCAGTTCAGTTTCAGTCTCAGTTTCAGTTCAGTTTCAGTTCTCAGTTTCAGTTCAGTTTCAGTTCAGTTTCAGTTTCAGTTTCAGTTCAGTTCAGTTCAGTTCAGTTTCAGTTCAGTTTCAGTTCAGTTTCAGTTCAGTTTCAGTTCAGTTGTTCAGTTCAGTTTCAGTTCAGTTTCAGTTCAGTTTCAGTTTCAGTTTCAGTTCAGTTTCAGTTCAGTTTCAGTTCAGTTTCAGTTCAGTTTCAGTTCAGTTTCAGTCAGTTTCAGTTCAGTTTCAGTCAGTTTTCAGTTCAGTTTCAGTTCAGTTTCAGTTCAGTTTCAGTTCAGTTTCAGTTCAGTTTCAGTTCAGTTCAGTTCAGTTTCAGTTCAGGTTCAGTTCAGTTTCAGTTCAGTTTCAGTTCAGTTCAGTTCAGTTTCAGTTCAGTTTTCAGTTCAGTTTCAGTTCAGTTTCAGTTCAGTTTCAGTTCAGTTTCAGTTCAGTTTCAGTTCAGTTTCAGTTCAGTTTCAGTTCAGTTTCAGTTCAGTTTCAGTTCAGTTCAGTTCAGTTCAGTTCAGTTTCAGTTCAGTTTCAGTTCAGTTTCAGTTTCAGTTTCAGTTCAGTTTTCAGTTCAGTTCAGTTTCAGTTCAGTTTCAGTTCAGTTTCAGTTCAGTTCAGCTTTCAGTTCAGTTTCAGTTCAGTTTCAGTTCAGTTTCAGTTCAGTTTCAGTTCAGTTCAGTTCAGTTTCAGTTCAGTTTCAGTTCAGTTTCAGTTCAGTTTCAGTTCAGTTTCAGTTCAGTTTCAGTTCAGTTTCAGTTTCAGTTCTTCAGTTCAGTTTCAGTGTCAGTTCAGTTCAGTTTCAGTTCAGTTTCAGTTCAGTTTCAGTTCAGTTTCAGTTCAGTTTCAGTTCAGTTTCAGTTCAGTTTCAGTTCAGTTTCAGTTCAGTTCAGTTTCAGTTCAGTTTCAGTTCAGTTTCAGTTCTCAGTTCAGTTTCAGTTTCAGTTCAGTTTCAGTTCAGTTTCAGTTCAGTTTCAGTTCAGTTTCAGTTCAGTTTCAGTTCAGTTTCAGTTCAGTTTCAGTTTCAGTTTCAGTTCAGTTTCAGTTCAGTTTCAGTTCAGTTTCAGTTCAGTTTCAGTTCAGTTTCAGTTCAGTTTCAGTTCAGTTTCAGTTCAGTTTCAGTTCAGTTCAGTTCAGTTTCAGTTCAGTTTCAGTTCAGTTTCAGTTCAGTTTCAGTTCAGTTTCAGTTCAGTTTCAGTTCAGTTTCAGTTCAGTTTCAAGTTCAGTTTCAGTTCAGTTTCAGTTAGTTCAGTTCAGTTCAGTTTCATCAGTTTCAGTTCAGTTCAGTTCAGTTTCAGTTCAGTTTCAGTTCAGTTTCAGTCAGTTTCAGTTTCAGTTCAGTTTCAGTTCAGTTTTCAGTTCAGTTTCAGTTCAGTTTCAGTCTCAGTTTCAGTTTAGTTTCAGTTCAGTTTCAGTCAGTTCAGTTCAGTTTCAGTTCAGTTTCAGTTTAGTTTCAGTTCAGTTTCAGTTCAGTTTCAGTTCAGTTTCAGTTCAGTTTCAGTTCAGTTTCAGTTCAGTTTCAGTTCAGTTTCAGTTCAGTTTCAGTTCAGTTTCAGTTCAGTTTCAGTTCAGTTTCAGTTCAGTTTTCAGTTCAGTTTCAGTTCAGTTTCAGTTCAGTTTCAGTTCAGTTTCAGTTCAGTTTCAGTTCAGTTTCAGTTCAGTTTCAGTTTCAGTTCAGTTCAGTTTCAGTTCAGTTTCAGTTCAGTTTCAGTTCAGTTTCAGTTCAGTTTCAGTTCAGTTTCAGTTCAGTTTCAGTTCAGTTTCAGTTCAGTTTCAGTTCAGTTTCAGTTCAGTTTCAGTTCAGTTTCAGTTCAGTTTCAGTTCAGTTTCAGTTCAGTTTCAGTTCAGTTTCAGTTCAGTTTCAGTTCAGTTTCAGTTCAGTTTCAGTTCAGTTTCAGTTCAGTTTCAGTTCAGTTTCAGTTCAGTTTCAGTTCAGTTTCAGTTCAGTTTCAGTTCAGTTTCAGTTTCAGTTCAGTTTCAGTTTCAGTTCAGTTCAGTTTCAGTTCAGTTTTCAGTTCAGTTTCAGTTCAGTTTCAGTTCAGTTTCAGTCAGTTTCAGTTCAGTTTCAGTTCAGTTTCAGTTCAGTTTTAGTTAAATGAATTCGGGTTCAGTTTTGATTCATTTTTAACAATTTTTTTTTTCAAATTTCGGTCTTATTTAATGATCAAGACAAAGGTTTTTTTGTCAACCCCATTTGAAGTCTACTCTGAATTGGTGAATGGATTGCTGTTATTTTTGGTTGTGTTCTGGAATAGTTTATTTAAATTTTTCCACTAGCCGGGCTTGTAAATGTTAAACGAATTCTGCCACAATTTTGAATAAGTTGAAACATTTTCGATCAGCGTCGATGCGTTCATTGATGAGCGCGTTGCTTCTTCCACTTGGATTCATTTTCCGCTCACTTAAGCCACGTGCATCCTATCAGCAAAGAAAGATAGGCACACGCAATGCGAAGTCTGTAAATCACAGCATAAATCGAGGACGAGAACAGATTTTTGACCGGTTCTAGTCGAACTACCAAAAAAAAAAGGCGCCAACAGTAGAACGTTCTTCGATCAATGAAAAAATAAAATGATCTACTGCCTTCCCAATGCGAAAGTTGGGTTTTCCGTTTTTTCTTTCTCTCCTCTACTTTGATTGATAGAACCGTAGCACGGTGTGGATTTTAATCAGTCAAAACGATAAGGCTCTTTGCCTTAATTTGAATCTTTTTTCCTATGGGAATTTTTCTCGCCCAACGACTGCGGAGGCTTATCGCGAATATTGCTCGCTCGTTCGTCAAAGCAGCAAAGTTTCACATGAAAGCTATCGGTGTTTTTTTTTTCTCAGCCGTCAACGGACTACTAGTAGTTGCTGATGTTTTTTGTGCTTGCGTCCTAACTATCTGGCAGCTGTCAGGCAGCTGACCGAAGCCAGTTTCATCTGTTATTCCGTATTATCGTTTGCTGCCGGAGAGGAAATTTTTGGGTCTTGGACGACAAAAAAGAACGGAAAAAATGATAAATACCACCCGCCTCGTGCACCAGTTCATCCATTTAGAATGAATGTTTTTCACGGACAATCTCGATCGTGGTGCTATCAGTTGGTTGGACAGACCGGAATTGTGAACAACGGTTCAGTGCTGCTTGATGAGTTTAAAAATAGATTCCGAATTGTTGAAACTTTCAACTTTTGAAGAGAATCAGACAATTGTTTTTCAACTTAACAATTTGTCAGATTTATTCGTACCAATAACTCCTTGGCGTGGCTCATAAAAAACTGACTCTTTACTTGATTGATGGTTGATTGAATGGTTAAGTCAATTTTTGACGGTCGCCATAGAAAGGTAAAAGTCAAGAGCGCTTATCCTCGTAGTAGCAAAAGCCATAAATCCATTTTTGACGGTCGCCATGGAAGGATCAAAGTCGAAAGAACCCTAGAAGCTTGAAACAGGAGAATTCAGCCACTGTAGTTGAATATGTCGTTTTGAAAAACAAAATCAATTTTGAGAAACTTAACATAAACATCTTTCTTAGATTTTCCTTAAAATTGCAATGTTTAAAGTTAAGAGCACTCTCTCTATTTGAATTCAATATATTCGTCACACTTCCTGACTCGCTGGATTTCATCGGAATCGGCTCGGATAAATGATATTCAACCTTTAATCCACTCTGTGCTTTTTCCCCTGAGGCTGCTGCGAGCTAAATCGGAAGTTACTGGAGGCAGCAGAGAGGAAAAAAAGCACTCGCACTTTTGCTCCATCCATGTTGTTACGGCTTCAACGCAAAACACACATAATCGAACCCGAGCCTATAACACACAGCAAAAGAAATATTCTCCTCGGGTATTCCCCAAGCCAAACCCACGGAAGGTCCCAACAAGATATTCGCTCGAAAGCCAACTGGAATAGACGACCTTCCCCCGAACAACCACGACACAATAAGCAGCAAATATGCAAGAAACCGAAACTAATCAGAATGAAAATTGGAAACGAAATTGAATTTGCCATATCGGGAGCGGGGGATGGTTTTTCTATGCTCAGTACATCGAATGGTAAAACGAATTTAGTCGTTATTTTCGAGGTCTCACTACATTTTTTTTTATTAAACTTTATTCTTTTGGATCTTTAAAAAAACAGCGATTCTGAAAATAGAATTTAAGACTTGCTGTTAAAATGGCGGAACGGAAGTGGATTCCCTTTTGATTAGACTTCAGAGCATTCCGAAACTTGAAAAAAAAAACGATACACTCTCAAAAATAGAAAAAAAATTCGAAACAGAGAAAATTTTCAATAATAATATTACAATTTATAAAATTGAAGTTTTAATAACTATTGACTGTTTCAAGAAATCCAAAACTATTTCATTTCATCGACAACCTTGCCCAGTAACAGGGGCTTCATCCGTTCATATTTCTTCAGAAGCAAAAGAGAAAAGTTTCCCGCCCCCAAATGGGAGCACGATCTTCCAGTCTGCTGGTTAATGTGCATTTCAAAAGTTTTAAGAGTTCAGCCATCACTTTTAAAGGGGTGATTTCAAAATTTCAAACGACTGAATTCACTTCCAAAGTTTGGAGATAATTAAAAACGAACTCGATAAACGAAACGAAGGTGTAATTTTGAAGTTTCTTCCGAAGTTTTACAGGGATTAATGAAAAATAATTTCACGTTATTGTATTCAATAGAAGATGGTTATTCTTGATGTATACAATTTTCACTTCAATTTTCTTCCACTTCACATAAAATGTTAGTTGATATAAAATATCTCAAACACTTGTTTTTTTTCTGGTTCTCAAGAGCATTTTGTTAAAGCAAAATTAACCGACATTAAATTACACGTCTTTTTTCCAAAACTCAAACATTTCCATGTGGTCAAAAAAAAGCAATACCCACATCCATATCAACCAGAAACAGAGCAAAAAAAAAACTTCTGCAGGGCTATCATTCAGTTTGGGGACCAGATTCTTCCAGCAGATGCCCCATCATAAAAGAGTTCCTCCTGCAAAGCTGGAACTGTCACATGTTTCGGCGAATATTTCGAGATAACGCTTTTTTGGTCTCCATTTTATTCCATTTTACTGCAGTGACCGTTATCTCCCGGAAAGTCACGGCCAGAAGGCTTTCTCGAAAAACCCGGCAATCGGAACTGATCTGGACGATGATGACGACGATGTAGACCAAGCGGAATTAATTTTCTCGTGAGGTCATTCTCCAGTCAAATGGTTGAGGAATTTTAGAATACCCTGCTTTTCTCATCATATTCTGTGAAAACACAGTCTACTAAAAAGTGAAACGAATTGAGAATGATTGAGAGATTTGCACAATTTGATTTTATTTCAACAACACTTTTAAATTTTATATCCTGGAAATAAGAAAAGTAGGTGTGAAATGAATGTAATGTAACTTTAACGACTTTTTCGCTTAGTATTTCTGCTCAGATTTAAGGTTTTTTAACAGACAATTTTGTTAGTTATAAACGTTTTGACAATTTTGGCAACTTTGACAATTTTGACAATTTTGACAATTTTGACAATTTTGACAATTTTGACAATTTTGACAATTTTGACAATTTGACATTTGACAATTTTGGACAATTTTGACAATTTTGACAATTTTGACAATTTTGACAATTTTGACAATTTTGACAATTTTGACAATTTTGACAATTTTGACAATTTTGACAATTTTGACAATTTTGACAATTTTGACAATTTTGACAATTTTTGACAATTTTGACAATTTTGACAATTTTGACAATTTTGACAATTTTGACAATTTTGACAATTTTGACAATTTTGACCAATTTTGACAATTTTGACAATTTTGACAATTTTGACAATTTTGACAATTTGACAATTTTGACAATTTTGACAATTTTTGACAATTTTGACAATTTTGACAATTTTGACAATTTTGACAATTTTGACAATTTGACAATTTTGACAATTTGACAATTTTGACAATTTTGACAATTTTGACAATTTTGACAATTTTGACAATTTTGACAATTTTGACAATTCTTTGACAATTTTGACAATTTTGACAATTTTGACAATTTTGACAATTTTGACAATTTTGACAATTTTGACAATTTTGACAATTTTGACAATTTTTGACAATTTTGACAATTTTGACAATTTTGACAATTTTGACAATTTTGACAATTTTGACAATTTTGACAGTTTTGGCCAATTTTTACAACTTTGAGGTTGTCTAGAAAAATTCAATGATTCGTTTAATATGGTGAAAAACTTATTCATTTTATCTTGTTTAAAGCCTTTAAATCTTAAATTATCTGCGAGTATTGTTACAAAAATCTCGTAGGTATCGTTTTATTTGTCATTTTTCTTTTTCAATTCGAACACTGACAAAGGATTGTTTTTATACACGGACGGCGTCAAAAGTTATGCATGATGTTATTGACCATGTTCATGAAATAAGCCGAGAAAGAAATGCCGTTGATTGTTTGTGTTTATGGCAAAATTATACCGAACCAATACATGTTTGTGCCAAGGCTGTAGGAATACAATCCAAACAGACATAAGGAGAGATCAAAACAAGTTTTCTTCCTTAGCATTTATATTATGTTGGGGGAATGGAACGTAAGCAAGGCAGATACAAAACATTATTTACATCTCACAAAACGCACACCCTCACACTCAGATACACTCTGAGCATAAACATCCACCCAGGCACATTACGCAACTCGATGTAGTCCGTGTGGCTGTTTATCGCAAGCAGATACATCCCCCCTTTCCTTCTCGTCTCGATCCTTGGGAGTCTGGAGATTTCCACATCCCTGTCAGCTAACCAACCAGCCAATGCCATCAACAACCTCATCATCATTACCGCCATCAGAGCCGACGTCGACGTCGACTTTTGTTCCAACCGAGCGTCGGAACAGACTCCTCAGACTTTCATTAGCAGCTCCCCAGCAAGCAGAAGAACCCAAACCATCCGAATCATCCCCCCTTTCCCTTCGAGGTTTTCCCGACGACGACGAAGCGTACAAGGCA
>NC_073691.1:205455338-205522861 GCF_029784155.1 Uranotaenia lowii | reverse complement strand
GACGCCACAAGCTTCTGACGGCATTCTCCCTACCACGCAACGTTCAAAGGCTGAAAGAACCGGCGAACTCTGTCATAAGACAGGATTTACTATTTTTGGAAGCGTTTCGCTTTATTCAGATGAACCGAGTTATTGATCTACACGTAACACTGGCCGTGGTAAAGATACCGAAGCTGAATCCTGAGGCGATCGAGGAGATATTCTACAATCCTTGGATAGTGCATTACGTGGCCGAGTTTCAGCACTACGTTCAGACGTTTTTCTCGATTTCCGGGATGCTGTTGATGATTAATTTTTTGGAACATGTGAGAAAGAATCCCCAGTTTGATGCGGGCTATCTGTGGCAGCGATTGAGAGCTCGTCTTTATCGGATCATTCCGGCTTACTGGTTCATGTTGCTGCTGGAGGCGTCCATCGTGAGGAGATTCTCAAAGGATCCTTTGGGGGAACAGTTTGTCGTGGATTCGTATCAAAAGTGTCGAAGGCTTTGGTGGACCAATTTGTTTTTCTTGAACAACTATGTCGGAACACATGAACCGGTGCGAGGTTAAATCGATTAACGAAAATTGTCTTAATTATTTTCAATTTTTTTTTCAGTGCATGATCCAAGCATGGTATCTGGCAGCTGATCTACAACTGTTTGTAATGGCCCTTCTGATTCTGGCTATCGTCTGGCGATGGCCATTTTTGCAGAAATACATTTTCACAGCAGCCATTCTTGGTGGAGTTTGTTTCACGACGGTTATCGCCTATGTGAGAAATTATCCTCCGGTGATGATAGACGATCTTAAGTTGGCCCAAGAGTACAATTTCGGTAATCCGTATTTCGAGCTGTACCAGCCTTTCCACCTAAACATAGCGATTTTTGTCGCCGGAATGCTGGCCGGAAGTATCTATCATCGATTCCGGGAATCACGGGCCACCGTCCTAAGATCCCCACTGATGATGGTTATCTTCTATTCAGCCCTAGTGATCTATTTCGCCGGTTGTTTCAGCGACTTCTGGATAGTTGAAAACCGCGCCACCATTCCGACCATCCTGCTCGCAATCTATGCCACGCTCTACAAACACTCCTGGGGACTGCTGAGTACGGTCATTCAGCTATGGACAGCGCTGGCCTCTCGCAAAGCCACCTTCAAAGCCTTCTTCAGCCATCCGTTTTTCACCGTTTGCGGAAAACTTTGCTACAGCTTCTATCTGGTTCACTTCACCATAATCCTGCAGACGGCCGGTTCTGAGGGACATCCCTGGTTTTTTACCGTTGGAAAAACTGTGAGTATTGCTGTGAGAATTTATCAGTAAAATAACTTAAATTTCAATTCATCTTTCAGATCGACATGATGTGGAATGTCAGCTTCCGGACGCTTATTTACGGCTTTCTGCTGTGTGTTTGCATTGAGTTGCCCTCCGGTGTGCTACTGAAAGAGTACTTCGAAAGTGATAAAACTGGCACTTAGCCAACCGTAGCATTGCGAACTTATTTCTGTGTACAAAGTTAAGGCTCAGGGTTACCGAATTACAAGTGTTCTATTTTTAAGAAAGGAAATAAATTACAACGGTTTTCCATTGACGTGGTTTTTTTACTTCAAGTTGAGCTATATAATGTAATCAGGTTAAATGATGAATCAGTGAGACCTTCTGTTAGCCTTACTTGAATCGCAAACTTAATAAGCAACGAGGAAGAATTGTTTATTAGTTGAACTTCTTTTTTTGCAACGTCAACATTTGCGTTCAATTGACAGTAATTTAAATTGAGCTTATACAATCCATTGAAATGCTGGGCCAAAAGAAATCAAGTTAATAAATTTACAAATCAATTCAACAAGAATCGCTTTTAACCACTTTTATTCCATAGGCTGTAGCTAAAATGCGTTTTTGTAAAGTTTACTCAAACAAGTTTTTCATTTGAAATGAATTTATTATAATTTTGGTAGAAGAGTAGCAGCGACCGTGACTGACGGGTGTGGTTATTTTTGCTGCTGATTTTTTCTCATGAAAAGTTATTTTGTTTTACTTGTGATTTGATATATTTGACAAAAAATCGTACTGAAGCTGGATAATTTGAGTTTGCATCGCGTTTATTCCAGTTTTTTTAGTGTAATGTCGTCTGAAATTCCAGTTCATAATTGAAAAAAGTGGACAATGTACATTGACTGTTAAAATTGCTAGGGCCGGTGTTGGAGCTGGAAGAAAATTTACAGTTACACTTTATACTTTCTTCGAATCATTCTACAAAGCAGAGCTAAGTATACCTTTATTGTATCCAAATTGAAATTTCTTGTTTAGTAGGGTAGTTTAGAGGATAAAGTGTGGTTTTTGTGTTTTGCGATCTGCCAATCATAGTACAAATTCCCGAAAAACAAAACTATGGTCAAGTTTCCAAGCTGTTCTTACTGAAAATGTATTTGACAGATTGTTCAAGAGTCTAAATAGAATTTGCGCAAAATATTTATTATTATAAATACCTTGTTCGAAAAAATAGTTTTTTTTTCGGGAATCATAAATAAACTCATAGTGGCAATTTTTTTAAAGTTATTTTTATTGTTAATGACAAAAGCGATGGAAGCGGTACCGAACCTGGGTTATGGGTAAAATTTAACTCAACTTTTGACAGAATTTACGGGTTCTCGGAGAGAAAGAATAACTTTTCGTTTCCATCGCCTATAGTTACTACGATAACTTTTTGAGATGAAAAGTGATTAAATTTAGCCATCGCTATATTATTAAACAAAAAAACAATCAAAAATGCATAATTTGAACGATGTGAACTTAAACATAAGTATTTCTATAAATTATGAAACTACACGAGATAACAAAAAGGCATCTGATCTAGCGTTTTGTAATATAATTTTTAAAGCCGTTGGATCAGGACATTTAGGAGCGTAGGAAGTGTAACTTATTGTTTATTGTTTATTGTATAAAAATCAACGAATCAAATTTAGATCCTAATGACGACTTTTCTATTTGCATTTGATTTGTTAAATTAGGATTTTTTAAGTCAAACAAATGAAAACCCGATTTATTACACTTGGCATTGAGTGGTAGCCATTCTTACAGCCTCAAAATTACGTATGAACGTGACTCAAAATAATGAAAAAATTATAAATTTTAAAATTATAAATCTAAAGATTCAAGAAAATCAAACGCAGTTGATCCAAAATTAATTGAAAAAATGTAGAAATTGTTAAAGTATAAATTCATATATGTCACATAAATAACAATTACATTGTGGTTTTTGAATAAGTGGACCTTGAAATATCCTGTATGATCTCGTTTCTATGAAATGTTTGAAACAAGTATAATCTCAATGAAATGATTTTGGAGTCACAACATATGATAACTTCAACATAAAAGAGAAACAAAAAAAAATGAAAATAATTTACATAAAAGATGCCCAACCATGTGTTTCGAATAGATCAAGGAGCAAACCTGAGTGAGAAACCTTATAATTTCAATAATAACGAAAATTGAAAAATTAACAATATTGAAAGAATTAGCTAAATTTGATATCAGAAAAAATAAGGGATTTGCAAAAAAAAAAAAAAAAAATGACAAAGCTGAAGGATAATTTTGTTCAAATTGAAAATTTTGAATAAATAAATAAAAATCACAATAATGACAAATTTGACAAAAATGAAAAAAAAAAAATTACAAAATTGAAAAAATTGAAAAAACGTTAAAAAATTAAATGAAATTGATAAAATTGAATAATATTGTCACTTTTTTTTACTTTATTTGAAAGGTTTTCAGCCACAGACTGGTGCGCTTCTAAATTGACACTTTTGTCACTTTAATCAACATTGATATTAATGTCAATATGAATTAATTATGTTGGTTTTTTTTAATTTTGTCGATTTCATGAATTTTGTGAATTTTTTCAATTCGGTTAACAAAATTCAAATTATAAATGCCTATAAATTCTATTCATTCTGATGATATTTCAAAATTTTGCCAAATTCTAACTTTTGAAGATTTTTCGGATTATGTTATTTTTTCCATTTTGTTATTTTTGTATTTTTGTATTTTGGTCATTTTATTAATTTTGGTCGTTTTATTAATTTTTGTCATTTTTGTCATTTTTGTCATTTTTGTCATTTATGTCATTTTTGTCATTTTTGTCATTTTTGTCATTTTTGTAATTTATGTCATTTTTGTCATTTTTGTCATTTTTGTCATTTTTGTCATTTTTGTCATTTTTGTCATTTTTGTCATTTTTGTCATTTTTGTCATTTTTGTCATTTTTGTCATTTTTGTCATTTTTGTCATTTTTGTCATTTTTGTCATTTTTGTCATTTTTGTCATTTTTGTCATTTTTGTCATTTTTGTCATTTTTGTCATTTTTGTCATTTTTGTCATTTTTGTCATTTTTGTCATTTTTGTCATTTTTGTCATTTTTGTCATTTTTGTCATTTTTGTCATTTTTGTCATTTTTGTCATTTTTGTCATTTTTGTCATTTTTGTCATTTTTGTCATTTTTGTCATTTTTGTCATTTTTGTCATTTTTGTCATTTTTGTCATTTTTGTCATTTTTGTCATTTTTGTCATTTTTGTCATTTTTGTCATTTTTGTCATTTTTGTCATTTTTGTCATTTTTGTCATTTTTGTCATTTTTGTCATTTTTGTCATTTTTGTCATTTTTGTCATTTTTGTCATTTTTGTCATTTTTGTCATTTTTGTCATTTTTGTCATTTTTGTCATTTTTGTCATTTTTGTCATTTTTGTCATTTTTGTCATTTTTGTCATTTTTGTCATTTTTGTCATTTTTGTCATTTTTGTCATTTTTGTCATTTTTGTCATTTTTGTCATTTTTGTCATTTTTGTCATTTTTGTCATTTTTGTCATTTTTGTCATTTTTGTCATTTTTGTCATTTTTGTCATTTTTGTCATTTTTGTCATTTTTGTCATTTTTGTCATTTTTGTCATTTTTGTCATTTTTGTCATTTTTGTCATTTTTGTCATTTTTGTCATTTTTGTCATTTTTGTCATTTTTGTCATTTTTGTCATTTTTGTCATTTTTGTCATTTTTGTCATTTTTGTCATTTTTGTCATTTTTGTCATTTTTGTCATTTTTGTCATTTTTGTCATTTTTGTCATTTTTGTCATTTTTGTCATTTTTGTCATTTTTGTCATTTTTGTCATTTTTGTCATTTTTGTCATTTTTGTCATTTTTGTCATTTTTGTCATTTTTGTCATTTTTGTCATTTTTGTCATTTTTGTCATTTTTGTCATTTTTGTCATTTTTGTCATTTTTGTCATTTTTGTCATTTTTGTCATTTTTGTCATTTTTGTCATTTTTGTCATTTTTGTCATTTTTGTCATTTTTGTCATTTTTGTCATTTTTGTCATTTTTGTCATTTTTGTCATTTTTGTCATTTTTGTCATT
Source organism: Uranotaenia lowii (assembly GCF_029784155.1). Lineage (NCBI taxonomy): Eukaryota > Metazoa > Arthropoda > Insecta > Diptera > Culicidae > Uranotaenia > Uranotaenia lowii. The sequence goes on along the minus strand of NC_073691.1, from coordinate 205,517,478 downwards.
TTTGTCATTTTTGTCATTTTTGTCATTTTTGTCATTTTTGTCATTTTTGTCATTTTTGTCATTTTTGTCATTTTTGTCATTTTTGTCATTTTTGTCATTTTTGTCATTTTTGTCATTTTTGTCATTTTTGTCATTTTTGTCATTTTTGTCATTTTTGTCATTTTTGTCATTTTTGTCATTTTTGTCATTTTTGTCATTTTTGTCATTTTTGTCATTTTTGTCATTTTTGTCATTTTTGTCATTTTTGTCATTTTTGTCATTTTTGTCATTTTTGTCATTTTTGTCATTTTTGTCATTTTTGTCATTTTTGTCATTTTTGTCATTTTTGTCATTTTTGTCATTTTTGTCATTTTTGTCATTTTTGTCATTTTTGTCATTTTTGTCATTTTTGTCATTTTTGTCATTTTTGTCATTTTTGTCATTTTTGTCATTTTTGTCATTTTTGTCATTTTTGTCATTTTTGTCATTTTTGTCATTTTTGTCATTTTTGTCATTTTTGTCATTTTTGTCATTTTTGTCATTTTTGTCATTTTTGTCATTTTTGTCATTTTTGTCATTTTTGTCATTTTTGTCATTTTTGTCATTTTTGTCATTTTTGTCATTTTTGTCATTTTTGTCATTTTTGTCATTTTTGTCATTTTTGTCATTTTTGTCATTTTTGTCATTTTTGTCATTTTTGTCATTTTTGTCATTTTTGTCATTTTTGTCATTTTTGTCATTTTTGTCATTTTTGTCATTTTTGTCATTTTTGTCATTTTTGTCATTTTTGTCATTTTTGTCATTTTTGTCATTTTTGTCATTTTTGTCATTTTTGTCATTTTTGTCATTTTTGTCATTTTTGTCATTTTTGTCATTTTTGTCATTTTTGTCATTTTTGTCATTTTTGTCATTTTTGTCATTTTTGTCATTTTTGTCATTTTTGTCATTTTTGTCATTTTTGTCATTTTTGTCATTTTTGTCATTTTTGTCATTTTTGTCATTTTTGTCATTTTTGTCATTTTTGTCATTTTTGTCATTTTTGTCATTTTTGTCATTTTTGTCATTTTTGTCATTTTTGTCATTTTTGTCATTTTTGTCATTTTTGTCATTTTTGTCATTTTTGTCATTTTTGTCATTTTTGTCATTTTTGTCATTTTTGTCATTTTTGTCATTTTTGTCATTTTTGTCATTTTTGTCATTTTTGTCATTTTTGTCATTTTTGTCATTTTTGTCATTTTTGTCATTTTTGTCATTTTTGTCATTTTTGTCATTTTTGTCATTTTTGTCATTTTTGTCATTTTTGTCATTTTTGTCATTTTTGTCATTTTTGTCATTTTTGTCATTTTTGTCATTTTTGTCATTTTTGTCATTTTTGTCATTTTTGTCATTTTTGTCATTTTTGTCATTTTTGTCATTTTTGTCATTTTTGTCATTTTTGTCATTTTTGTCATTTTTGTCATTTTTGTCATTTTTGTCATTTTTGTCATTTTTGTCATTTTTGTCATTTTTGTCATTTTTGTCATTTTTGTCATTTTTGTCATTTTTGTCATTTTTGTCATTTTTGTCATTTTTGTCATTTTTGTCATTTTTGTCATTTTTGTCATTTTTGTCATTTTTGTCATTTTTGTCATTTTTGTCATTTTTGTCATTTTTGTCATTTTTGTCATTTTTGTCATTTTTGTCATTTTTGTCATTTTTGTCATTTTTGTCATTTTTGTCATTTTTGTCATTTTTGTCATTTTTGTCATTTTTGTCATTTTTGTCATTTTTGTCATTTTTGTCATTTTTGTCATTTTTGTCATTTTTGTCATTTTTGTCATTTTTGTCATTTTTGTCATTTTTGTCATTTTTGTCATTTTTGTCATTTTTGTCATTTTTGTCATTTTTGTCATTTTTGTCATTTTTGTCATTTTTGTCATTTTTGTCATTTTTGTCATTTTTGTCATTTTTGTCATTTTTGTCATTTTTGTCATTTTTGTCATTTTTGTCATTTTTGTCATTTTTGTCATTTTTGTCATTTTTGTCATTTTTGTCATTTTTGTCATTTTTGTCATTTTTGTCATTTTTGTCATTTTTGTCATTTTTGTCATTTTTGTCATTTTTGTCATTTTTGTCATTTTTGTCATTTTTGTCATTTTTGTCATTTTTGTCATTTTTGTCATTTTTGTCATTTTTGTCATTTTTGTCATTTTTGTCATTTTTGTCATTTTTGTCATTTTTGTCATTTTTGTCATTTTTGTCATTTTTGTCATTTTTGTCATTTTTGTCATTTTTGTCATTTTTGTCATTTTTGTCATTTTTGTCATTTTTGTCATTTTTGTCATTTTTGTCATTTTTGTCATTTTTGTCATTTTTGTCATTTTTGTCATTTTTGTCATTTTTGTCATTTTTGTCATTTTTGTCATTTTTGTCATTTTTGTCATTTTTGTCATTTTTGTCATTTTTGTCATTTTTGTCATTTTTGTCATTTTTGTCATTTTTGTCATTTTTGTCATTTTTGTCATTTTTGTCATTTTTGTCATTTTTGTCATTTTTGTCATTTTTGTCATTTTTGTCATTTTTGTCATTTTTGTCATTTTTGTCATTTTTGTCATTTTTGTCATTTTTGTCATTTTTGTCATTTTTGTCATTTTTGTCATTTTTGTCATTTTTGTCATTTTTGTCATTTTTGTCATTTTTGTCATTTTTGTCATTTTTGTCATTTTTGTCATTTTTGTCATTTTTGTCATTTTTGTCATTTTTGTCATTTTTGTCATTTTTGTCATTTTTGTCATTTTTGTCATTTTTGTCATTTTTGTCATTTTTGTCATTTTTGTCATTTTTGTCATTTTTGTCATTTTTGTCATTTTTGTCATTTTTGTCATTTTTGTCATTTTTGTCATTTTTGTCATTTTTGTCATTTTTGTCATTTTTGTCATTTTTGTCATTTTTGTCATTTTTGTCATTTTTGTCATTTTTGTCATTTTTGTCATTTTTGTCATTTTTGTCATTTTTGTCATTTTTGTCATTTTTGTCATTTTTGTCATTTTTGTCATTTTTGTCATTTTTGTCATTTTTGTCATTTTTGTCATTTTTGTCATTTTTGTCATTTTTGTCATTTTTGTCATTTTTGTCATTTTTGTCATTTTTGTCATTTTTGTCATTTTTGTCATTTTTGTCATTTTTGTCATTTTTGTCATTTTTGTCATTTTTGTCATTTTTGTCATTTTTGTCATTTTTGTCATTTTTGTCATTTTTGTCATTTTTGTCATTTTTGTCATTTTTGTCATTTTTGTCATTTTTGTCATTTTTGTCATTTTTGTCATTTTTGTCATTTTTGTCATTTTTGTCATTTTTGTCATTTTTGTCATTTTTGTCATTTTTGTCATTTTTGTCATTTTTGTCATTTTTGTCATTTTTGTCATTTTTGTCATTTTTGTCATTTTTGTCATTTTTGTCATTTTTGTCATTTTTGTCATTTTTGTCATTTTTGTCATTTTTGTCATTTTTGTCATTTTTGTCATTTTTGTCATTTTTGTCATTTTTGTCATTTTTGTCATTTTTGTCATTTTTGTCATTTTTGTCATTTTTGTCATTTTTGTCATTTTTGTCATTTTTGTCATTTTTGTCATTTTTGTCATTTTTGTCATTTTTGTCATTTTTGTCATTTTTGTCATTTTTGTCATTTTTGTCATTTTTGTCATTTTTGTCATTTTTGTCATTTTTGTCATTTTTGTCATTTTTGTCATTTTTGTCATTTTTGTCATTTTTGTCATTTTTGTCATTTTTGTCATTTTTGTCATTTTTGTCATTTTTGTCATTTTTGTCATTTTTGTCATTTTTGTCATTTTTGTCATTTTTGTCATTTTTGTCATTTTTGTCATTTTTGTCATTTTTGTCATTTTTGTCATTTTTGTCATTTTTGTCATTTTTGTCATTTTTGTCATTTTTGTCATTTTTGTCATTTTTGTCATTTTTGTCATTTTTGTCATTTTTGTCATTTTTGTCATTTTTGTCATTTTTGTCATTTTTGTCATTTTTGTCATTTTTGTCATTTTTTGTCATTTTTGTCATTTTTGTCATTTTTGTCATTTTTGTCATTTTTGTCATTTTTGTCATTTTTGTCATTTTTGTCATTTTTGTCATTTTTGTCATTTTTGTCATTTTTGTCATTTTTGTCATTTTTGTCATTTTTGTCATTTTTGTCATTTTTGTCATTTTTGTCATTTTTGTCATTTTTGTCATTTTTGTCATTTTTGTCATTTTTGTCATTTTTGTCATTTTTGTCATTTTTGTCATTTTTGTCATTTTTGTCATTTTTGTCATTTTTGTCATTTTTGTCATTTTTGTCATTTTTGTCATTTTTGTCATTTTTGTCATTTTTGTCATTTTTGTCATTTTTGTCATTTTTGTCATTTTTGTCATTTTTGTCATTTTTGTCATTTTTGTCATTTTTGTCATTTTTGTCATTTTTGTCATTTTTGTCATTTTTGTCATTTTTGTCATTTTTGTCATTTTTGTCATTTTTGTCATTTTTGTCATTTTTGTCATTTTTGTCATTTTTGTCATTTTTGTCATTTTTGTCATTTTTTTTTTCATTTTTGTCATTTTTGTCTTTTTTGTCATTTTTGTCATTTTTGTCATTTTTGTCATTTTTGTCATTTTTGTCATTTTTGTCATTTTTGTCATTTTTGTCATTTTTGTCATTTTTGTCATTTTTGTCATTTTTGTCATTTTTGTCATTTTTGTCATTTTTGTCATTTTTGTCATTTTTGTCATTTTTGTCATTTTTGTCATTTTCGTCATTTTTGTCATTTTTGTCATTTTTGGAATTTAGAGCATCTTTTTAACCGTCAAAAACATTGACAGTTCATCTCCAATGAGAACATAACAGTTCCAGTTGAAAGCCGAGTAGACAGCAGGCTAACTTTCCAGACAAAACTAATACAGAAACATAAATTAAACGAACGAAAGGTAGGTAGATATACTCGAAAAATTGGAACCAAAACAAAACTGGCGAAAATCAACCGGCTCGATAAATCCGGTTTCAAACTAAAACGGTATAATCCTATAGCTGATGCTAACGCTCTTCCCCAAAAAAATAGAGAGAGCAAGAGACTTCAACGATCACAAGACAGGTTCATCGCTTGAGAGAGCGATGAAATCACTCTTCATCGACTAAACGATCCAAACGAACAAGGCCGTGCGAACGGGGGGGGTTTTAGGGGTTTAACCCCCCCCCATGGAGAATTTTTCCAAGTAAAATTTTCAGTACCAGAAACGAATTCACCTGGAAATCACTTGATCCCAAAATGTGTTTAATAATAAGTTTTAACATACATGCCAGGAAATTTGCTCGCCTCCGGCGGAACATTGTCTTAAATCACTCTAGGCCTAAGGCATTTCATTCTATGACTTTATATTTTGTTCACAAATTGAAACTAATTTTTAATTAAAAATTTCGATTTGCAATTCAGTTAGGCTTTTGTTTTGAAACTCAAATCTTAACACACAAAAACCCCAGCTCGTGTTTGAAATGGGTTTTTAACAAGAAGTTCAACTGTATAAGATCAAAGTTTAAAACCAACTATTTGAACTACGTTGTACTGAAGCGGAAATTGCGGGTTAAAGTCCCTGCCGGTGAACCGTTGAATCTTTTTAGAGAAATTGATGATATTTACGATTTATGTTCTTTCTTTTTTGAATATCTCATGTTTCTCTTATACTTCCCATCACCTTTGAAAATGTGTTCAAAATTCACTCATCGAATACTTATTTCACACAACACAGGTTGGTTTCCATGTTACAAGTGTTGAATACTCACAATAGTCAACAGATTTAGCAAAATATAAGCAAAAACTTAGTATCCTCTTTGATTATAAAACATAGTTATCTCATTCCAAATTTTATGCTGGTATGAAATATTCCTCAAGAAATCAATCTCAGCCTCATTCATATTTTGTATTTCTCATTCTTCTAAATGATAAACTCCATATTTGAAAGGGGTTTCAGAAATAACTCAAGGCGACAAAATTCACATTTTCCGATGTGCAAATAATATAAAAGCTGTTTTTAAATGATTTGGGTGCCCTGATTCCTAATTTTTAACTAGTTTTTTGTATAACAGCTTTTATTTTTGAATATTTTTTCGTTATGCTTATGCTTATGCTTGCTTATGATACATACACAGCCAGATCTTGTCAGCATCCCGGTGAGTAATAAAAGTACATTTACTACTCATCTTAACTAGGCCGGGCCTACTGTGCAGTATTGGACGCAGAGACAACTGGAACAAAGGGAGGAAGAAACGTGGACAACAGTACCATACGTTTCCATGGCTACTTATAACTAAGATTTTAACGTTGGAAGCACATATGCTAAATTTCCTGTGCTCCTTGATGATGGTCCGTATGCATTCGTCCTTCTGTGGATGGAAATGATGTTTTTCTGCACAGAAATCCGAAACTCCATGGTATATATAATATTTCCTTCCAAATTTGTTTAATTTTTTCCTTTGATTTTTTTTATTTTCAAAGTTTAAAGTTTTAACGTGAATAGTAATAGTTAAAATTAATAGTTTCGGATTTCGATGCACTATCATTTCTGGTCTTTGACCTTGGATATAGCGCCTTTGCTCGCTCTTGAAAAGAAACATTAGAAGTACAAAAATACATAATTAGTGTTCCCAAATCCCATCCCCAATAATATAAACAAATGGCGCATTATACAGTGTCGAATGCGGTTCAAACTATCAATATAATATTGGGAGAGTTCTGTAGATAACATTCAGTGGGTTAATTTTTTTTTTTTGAGCTATCAGGTGAAATATCTAACTTCATAATTATGAGTGCAAGGTAAAGATGTTGATGTTTATTGATCATTGTATGATCTTGATTAAATTTCTCTTTACATATTTTTGAATATTTTTTCGTTATTTGAAAAAACTTCAAAATATAAAAAAAAATTAAATAATGTTTCAAATCGATTTTCCAAAGATCGCAGGTAATTATGATTTCAACAAAAAAAAATTGAAGGCTTCTTTTGTTTACTTTACGTCGTATAAACCAAATTGAATGATATTTTTAAACAAAAATCAAATTCAGACTTTAACAGATTTTTTAAACGAAATATTATTTTTCAATTTCTACACTAGTGTAAAAAATGCTTTTAATGACATCTTTAATTTTTTTTAACTGCTGAAATTAGAAATTCTTTTAAATCATTCATCATCACCAACATCCTCATCACCTATATTCCAAAATTAATTATACCTTCTACATTTTTTTCACAAAATAAGATTTTTTTTCGTGTAGAGTTATTAGATCATTAATGATCAATTTTGTGTTTTGAGAACGTAATGTTGTATTATAAATTCAAATTTTTGATAAGAAAATTAAAGTTTCTACCTTTTGTTCTTTCCAGGACCTAGTATCTCAACGGCGATAAAATATTCAAAACTTAAAGCTTTATAGTATTACACCTGCGCTTGAAAATTTATAAACGTTACACTTAATTATTATACTTTAAATAACGTTTTTTGAAACAACTTTAAAGCTAAATTTTAATGCGCCCCGTTATTAAATTAGTGTTTGCTTTGTGCTTCAATATTCACGAAACATTTTCTAATCCCTTGTTTTTATTTTTATCAGTAATCCTTTTCCCAAGCTGTACTTTGTCAGTACAATCATTCAATGATGAATTGAAAGTGTTATTTTTCAAATATTTTAAGTTATTACTGTGAAATGAAAATGTTTAGTCTATTTACAATAACTTGAAGAAATCGGATATGAAAAATGAATTCATCTCAATTTTGATCACTTGCACTCAAAAAATAAAATTATTTTTCTTATTTGTATAAAATTAAATTTAATTTAAAAAATGTGTTTCGAATAAATTCTCTCAAGCTCAAAATGGAGTTTCTTTTCCTTATCAAGAATTTAAAATTTAAATCTTGTTTAAATATTTCTTCAAATTCAAAATACTACAGCGGAAGTTTTTGATCCATCCCTCAATTGAAAATGAAGAAAAGGAATGTAAATTAAGGCGATTAATAAACAACAATCCTAATCATTTTGCTGAACAATTTCTTATCATGATTAATTTCTTATGTGATCTTGAATTTATTTTAGAATTCGAATTAAGTTACTTTTCAAACCTGGATTAAAATTTATGTATTCTATTTCTGTAATTCTTATGTCCAAAGACTTGAATTTTGGTTTTATTCGAAATTTAAATTCAATTTCATTTTCTGGGGTTTCGGGAATATTGATGATAAATTTGTAAACTTGGCTGCTTAAAATTTTATTCCAAGCAAATGCGTAGTTCAACTGAATATGATCATAATTAAGAAAATATGGGATGAATTAACCCAAGAGGCTCCCAATCCCAAATAAAACAACAAAATAACAACAAAGTAAGAAAATGGTCTTAGAAATCAATTTCCGCGTTAACTGTGCATTTTTGGTATTGTTATTATTTCTAGCTCAATTGGAATTTCGAAAACCCCCCCCATGGACGAGTCCTTCGCACGGGCCTGCAAACGAACGATTGTGGGTGGGTGGGTTTGTTTTTAGTTCGTTTATGTTTCATTTGAGGTAGATAGAAAACGTGAGTTTGTCTATCTTCCTTTGACCAGCAAGAGATCGCTTGCAGTCATTTGACGTGCTCCATGGGGGATGGATGTTTCTGCTCAATTAAACCGGTGATCTACAGTTAGCTGATCAACTAACCGGTGCCCGAGGCCTATTATGAAAAGAGAGCCTTCCAATGAATGACGTTTTAGTGAGGGTTGAAGAGCGTTAGAAATATTTGCAAACATTGTTCGGTCAAGGTTATGGGATGTCAACTAGTAGATTAGTATTTGACAGATATGTTTTTTTGTACTTTCATCAGCAATTAAGTACTAAGGGTTGACAGTATAATGGTTCAAATCCATTCTTAAGTTGAAAAATCAGAATACTCTTTCAAAAGCTGAATTTTAATCTATGATCTTAATTATGAAACTGAGAATTTTTAGCTCATATTACTAAAGATCAACAAATTCCCAACATACCATTTTTATTTTGAATGTAAATTTCAAATCTAAATTTTTTATTCAGAAAAATGTAGAAAGAATTACTGACTCAGTATTCTTTATCTTAAGTTTTTTTTTTATTTTGGTGAACAGATCCCATAATTGAAGTGAAGGTCTCGATTATCGTTTATAAAAGCAGTTTTATTATTCAATGGAACCCATGTTTTCTCAATCAACTGCCATTAAAATGTAACACGCGTAAGTTTTTTCTCCCTTCACGGTTCAACTCCTATTGGCCATCGCCAATTTGTTTAAGGTCTGTCTGTTTGTCTGTCTGATTGCGCTTTGTTTTGATTCTAATTTTGATGCCCGACAAGTTTCCGAATTCAAATTTCAAATTTGACCCCCCCATGCGAAGTCAGAAAATCAGAGTATCAGCGAACCGAATCTTCGTAAAATGCACGTGTCAAATGTAAAAATGGCCGGTGCCAAATTAAATCATCAAAAGCACCACCGAGCTCGGTTGGGTTCTTAGTCGTGCGTGAATCAGGTGCGAAAAAATTTCGACACGCAAGCATCATCAAACGCTGTCGATAAATGGCTTTGAATTGAACTTGAAAAGTTTGTTTTGAGCTGAAGATTTTTTTCAACCGGTAAAAAAGACATCAGTTTATTTTTAAATTCCAAGACAAAATGAATAAATTTTTCTAAATTGAGAACCATTAATAAAAGGTTAGGTTCCATTGACACGTGGTTGAATCTGTTTTGAATTTTTAAGCATAAATAAGTGTAAGGTAATCATTTTTCTCGCCAGCTGTAGGAGCTCTATCAAAAATAATTTTTCTCACAATGGCTTCACTAACCGCCTCAAAAAAAGGAGCTATGCTCGACCGCACATGGAACTACATTGTTGGTTTCACGACTGGCTGCCTCCAAATTCACAGCTCGGCCTGTCGATAGACATCATTCCTAAATGGGACTCATCAATCCTAAGATTGAAGATTGTCAATTTGAATGCCCTGCTACTTGATGTATTTGTGAATCGATAGGTAAGTGATTAAATTGTTTGGGCCTGAGACAACTTCATGTCTTAAGATTCCATTTTTTTTTTTCATTCGACAAAGGTTGGATTTTTCAACCAATTTCTTGTCGAAATACTAAAGATGTGTTTCTAATAGTCGGGGTATTGTTAATATCTTCATCTCATTTATTTATTTTATTTAAATGGTGTTCTGTCTAACGACAGAACCTGATGAACATCCTCAACTCAAGTTGATCTGAATGACAACCTTCTCAGCACGGGTCCCAGTCATTTGTCAATCAATCTAGACCTTCCCGAGTCCCGAGCGCTTGACAACGACAAACGAAGTCAAGCACCCACACGTTCGCGTCGGCCAGTTTGAGACTGAATTCGCGCTCGATGCGACATCATCAAAAGGCGGACGGGCCCCCACTTTGTTGCGTTTGGAAATTTGCACTCTAGACACGGTCAATGACAGGATCGCCAAGAATTTGACCATTGAGCATCGGCACGTGTGGGTACCCGAGTAAATATTTTCAAGACAACGAATAAAATTTGTTAATTAGTTCCTAACAAAGTTTGTTAATGAATTTTTTTCCAACGAATTTTTGAAAAACTACTCACAGCCAATTTATAAAATCGACCTAAAAGCAGTTTAGAGGGTTGAATTGTCGGTTTTCTTTTTGATTTCCGTTTTAAAACCACTGGTTCCAATTCCAATCACCTGCGTCCTAAGAACACAGTATGGAAAGGCTAACAACGAATGACCCAGACAAGACACGCGCAGCCGAATTTCCCTCCAACAGGGAAGCTATGAGTAAGTTTGTGGAAGTTTTAGCACACTCGTGACGCAAACAAGAACCTTGACCGGTGCAGACGGAAAAAGGCTCCACGATCGTTGTTTGATAAAATGGTCGATCCCATTACTTGGATCGCCAATACTTGACCGGTACTACTTGGTCGTGAAGTTTGTGGCTAAAGCTTTTTGCTTTTTCCGTTGTCGTTAATCGCCACCCCGCCAGCTATTCTTCCCATCCAGTTGCTGGCTAGTTTCTATCTTCCAATGTTTGGACGCAGTCAAGAGTAAGAAGGAACTGAATAAGTGCCTTCCCCCAAACCACAATGACAAGAAAGAGCCGACCCGACACGATATGTGATTAACGACACGTGCCGTCGTGTCGGTAGTTTTCTGATTCAACAATGTTGATTGATTGAAAGTGTTTAGATTCTAAGACGCTGAAAAAAAGTTTGAAGTTTCGTTGAACAAATTCCTACATTGAAGTTGAAAAAATGGGATTTAATTTATCAATTGAGATCGCCAGATGTGGCACATCAAACATACGCGGATACACAACCCCTAGCTAGATCATCGATATTGACGCACTTTACATAAAGAAGGCTCGCGTCATGGCCAGTACCACCATTGGGCGTAGGAAACAGAACTCCTCCCAAATACGTAGGTAGTTCTCTGAATGAATTTTCTCAATAAGTACCCCGCCCCATTATGGTCAGGATCATCATTGTGGGATCTACGTCAGCGGACGATGATCGGGCGAAAAATTACTGTAATAAATGGGCCCTCAATCTTCAAGCGGAAATCAATTGATCATGTGGTAATCAAAGAGTTACCGTTTCAGCAATTAAATGCCTCTCAAAGAATTTTTCTTCAAACAAATATTTTCGACATGTTATTTTATTTTATCTTCGCATTCCTCCAAGTAAAGAAAATAAAACAAAACCAAAAACAGACTAATACAAAGAAAAGTAAAGGAACATTCAATATGAAGAAGGCAAAAAGGTAAAAATTGTCAAAATTGTCAAAACTGTCAAAATTGTCAAAATTGTCAAAATTGTCAAAATTGTCAAAATTGTCAAAATTGTCAAAATTGTCAAAATTGTCAAAATTGTCAAAATTGTCAAAATTGTCAAAATTGTCAAAATTGTCAAAATTGTCAAAATTGTCAAAATTGTCAAAATTGTCAAAATTGTCAAAATTGTCAAAATTGTCAAAATTGTCAAAATTGTCAAAATTGTCAAAATTGTCAAAATTGTCAAAGTTGTCAAAATTGTCAAAATTGTCAAAATTGTCAAATTTGTCAAAATTGTCAAAATTGTCAAAATTGTCAAAATTGTCAAAATTGTCAAAATTGTCAAAATTGTCAAAATTGTCAAAACTGTCAAAATTGTCAAAATTGTCCAAACAGTCCTAAAAATCGTTGAATTCCTCGACATCTGTAAAGAGTTTGTAAAATTTTTGACTTTCCTTCAGCTTCCACCCTCAGTTTTTTTTATTCTTTCGTGAACCTCAGTGAAACATCCAAATTTGCATTCGATAGATAGGTACTCCCCCGTATTGTCTATTTCCATCCCCCACAAGCAAATGGGGATGAAAGATTTTTTTTTGTTTCACGTTCCATCGAACCGCATCTAATTGGATACACGTGCTTCTGTTTTGGTTGCGATTTTTTTTCTAAGCTGTCCTTACTGACGTTTGATTTAGGGTCACCATGTTCTGAAAACCATCCTTGTAGAAATTAAAGTCACCGACCGAGCAAAAATGGCAACCCCTAAAGCGTATTGTTTTTTCGTCTTCATGCTGTTTTCAGCTGTTGACTGCTCACTTCAACGAAAGTCAACACAGAGCGATGCGTCACTCTTGCAACAACGATCGTCACCGCAGACGCCTTTTAGGCTTCTATACTTAGCAAAGAGCATATCAATTCATGGAAAATTCTTAATACAAAAATTTTAAAAAAAAAATTAATTATTTGAATTATTTGATCTGTTTTTGGAAACACTCCATGGGAAAAACAAAAAAACTTCATCCTTCTACAACCATTCGACATACTATTACAGCTCCACTCTCAGAAGGTTTAAATTGTGCCTATAAACCACAAAAACATGCGCCGTTGTTCTGTTTTGATCGATGACTAACAAACATAACACGGATTTCGGACGATAATTTTTTTTTGTTTATCGTTTCCACTTTGAGGGGTGTTCTATTTGGTCAGTGCGTCATCAAATTTGAGCGACCAAGACAGTTTGGCAGCTAAGTAGTATTTAAAAAAAACAACCCCCATTTCATTGGAACATTCTATGTTAGAGGCTTGCAAAGAATGTTTGTATCACACTATATTAAAATTTTAGATTTTTTTTGAATTTTTTTTATTTTGTTTTTCGTAGTACCATTAATGCGGGAAATTGCTTTGTTTTGCCATCTCTAAATCGATTATACTGCATTTAAATTTCCACTAAACACTTCCGGCAGCGTTGTTCAAAACTGACAACTGCAGCACGTCCAATTTCCGGTTTTGTTTGCCAATCATTTCGATGCACCAATCCTTATCGAAGAGAAGAAACGTTCTTATGCCTTCAATGCTATCGAATGCAGTTCTTTTTGCGATTTTTCGCCGACACGAGGCAAGCCTTCGTCGAATGTTTCCGATGCTACCGATGTGACCCCTAACCGGCAATTCTAGACGACCAAGAAGAAGGACCAAGCGCCAAATATTTTGGCGCAGCACGTGTTGATCGTAAACCGACCAAGGGTAGGTGAGCTGGAAGGCATCTTGGTATTTGTTGAGCTGATCAACAATGAAAAAAACACGATGTTTGATCTACAGTTGGCTAAACTACCGTTTGGGGGTAACTACCCCTGCTGAGCTATGTCAATCGTAAGGAAGACAAATAAAATTTTCCCAAACACTAAAGAGCGGCGCCATGAATGAGCGTGAATTGAAAATTTTCCGCAGATTGAAGATGGCGGAAAAATACGTGACATTTCGTCTATCCGGAAGTTTTTTTGCATAATGGCTTATAATTATGCAAAATTTTGCAATAGGACAAAATACCAAACACATGCTCGGTTCTGTTTTGAGTCATTTCGAGTCATTTTTGATACATTTTTGTTTCAATTTGATGTCACTTTTTGTCACTTTTCTATCATTTTTGTGTTAATTTTGAGTCATTTTTGTGTCATTTTTGTATAATTTTTATCAATCAATTTCGGGTCTTTTTTGCTTCACTTTCTGTCATTTTTGTATCAATTTTGTATCACTTTTTGTCATTTTTGTATCATTTTATTGTCATTTTTGTGTAATTTTTTTTTATCAATTTTGTATCATTTTTGTGTCATTTTTGTGCATTTTTGTGCCAATTTTGTGTCCATTTTGTCTTAATGTTTGTCATATTTGTCATATTTGTCATATTTGGGACATTTACGGGTCTTCAAGTGTCATTTTTGTGTTAATTTTGTGTCAACTTTGTGTCATTTTTGTGTTCATTTAGTTTTTCTTTTGTGTCTATACTTTCATTTTTGTGTCATTTTTTTGTTAGTTTTGGTCATTTTTATGTAATTTTGTGTCATTTTTGTGTCATTTTTCAATTAGTTTTGTGATCATTTTTGTGTCATTTTGTTTCGTTTTTGTGTAATTTTTTTGTAATTTTTGTGTTATTTTAGTGTCATTTATGTGATATTTAGCTGATTTTTGAGTCATTTTGCAACATTTTGAGTAATTTTGTGTCATTTTTGTGTCTCTCTTCAGTCATTTAGGAGTCATTGTTGTGTCATTTTTAATCTATTTAAAGTCGTTTTTGTGTGTTTTTTTTTTGTCTTTATAGCAAAAATTTTGTGTCATTATTTTTTTTAATCTTTTTTTTTTGTGTCATCTTTGTGACATATTTGTGTCATTTTTGAGTCACTTTTTTCATTTTTATTCCATTTTTGTATTATTTTTGTGCATTTTTTGTGTCAATGTCGTGCCCATTTTGTTTTGATATTTGTCCATTTTTGTATCATTTATGTGCAACTTTTGTGTCAATTTTGTGCCCATTTTGTTTTTATTTTGTGTCATTTTTGTTTCAATTTTGTGTATTTTTTTGTCATTTTTTTGGAATTCATGTATCGCTACTGGGCTAATTTGAAGATAACTTTATGCTAATATTGTGTCCATTTACTGTCGGTTTAGTGTCAAATTTGTGTGAAATTTTTGTAATTTTAGCGTTTTATTGAATGTTATTTTTTGTCTTTTTCATGTCATTTTTGCTCAATTTTGTCATATCTTAGTGCTATTTTTGTGCAATAAAAATGTGTTGTTTTTGTGTTATTTTTTCTTATGTTCTGTCAATATGTGTCATTTATGTGTCATGTTTATGTCAATTTGGACAATTATTTAACATTTTTATTTTTATTGTGTTCATTTTGTGTCAGTTTGGTGATATTCTTGTGTAATTTTTGTGTATTTTTGTGTTATTTTTTGTATTTTTTTATATTTATGGTTGATTTTTTTGTTTATTTGTAGTAGTTTTTGAGTAATTTTTGCATCATTTTTGTGACATTTTTGAGTCTTTTTTGTGTAAATTTTTGTGGCACTCTTTGTGTCAATTTTGTTCCATTTTTGTATCACTGTTTGTCATTTTTGTGTAACTTTTGTATCATTTTTGTGTCATTTTGTTTAATTGAGGTGATAATTTTTTTATTTGCCATTTTGTGTCATTTTTGCGTCAAATTTGTGTCATTTTTATTTCATTTTTGTGTCATTTTTGGGCCGTTTTTTGAATCAGTGTTGTTACATTTTTTTGTCAGTTTTGTGCATATTTTGTGCTAAATTTGTGCTTATTTAGCGCTTATTTTGTGATTATTTTGTGATCATTTTTGTCATTTTTGTCATTTTTGTCATTTTTGTCATTTTTGTCATTTTTGTCATTTTTGTCATTTTTGTCATTTTTGTCATTTTTGTCATTTTTGTCATTTTTGTCATTTTTTGTCATTTTTGTCATTTTTGTCATTTTTGTCATTTTTGTCATTTTTGTCATTTTTGTCATTTTTGGTATTTTTGTCATTTTTGTCATTTTTGTCATTTTTGTTATTTTTGTCATTTTTGTCATTTTTTGTCATTTTTTGTCATTTTTTGTCATTTTTTGTCATATTTGTCATTTTTGTCATTTTTGTCATTTTTGTCATTTTTGTCATTTTTGTCATTTTTGTCATTTTTGTCATTTTTGTCATTTTTGTCATTTTTGTCATTTTTGTCATTTTTGTCATTTTTGTCATTTTTGTCATTTTTGTCATTTTTGTCATTTTTGTCATTTTTGTCATTTTTGTCATTTTTGTCATTTTTGTCATTTTTGTCATTTTTGTCATTTTTGTCATTTTTGTCATTTTTGTCATTTTTGTCATTTTTGTCATTTTTGTCATTTTTGTCATTTTTGTCATTTTTGTCATTTTTTGTCATTTTTTGTCATTTTTGTCATTTTTTGTCATTTTTGTCATTTTTGTCATTTTTGTCATTTTTGTCATTTTTGTCATTTTTGTCATTTTTGTCATTTTTGTCATTTTTTGTCATTTTTGTCATTTTTGTCATTTTTGTCATTTTTGTCATTTTTGTCATTTTTGTCATTTTTGTCATTTTTGTCATTTTTGTCATTTTTGTCATTTTTGTCATTTTTGTCATTTTTGTCATTTTTGTCATTTTTGTCATTTTTGTCATTTTTGTCATTTTTGTCATTTTTGTCATTTTTGTCATTTTTGTCATTTTTGTCATTTTTGTCATTTTTGTCATTTTTGTCATTTTTGTCATTTTTGTCATTTTTGTCATTTTTGTCATTTTTGTCATTTTTGTCATTTTTGTCATTTTTGTCATTTTTGTCATTTTTGTCATTTTTGTCATTTTTGTCATTTTTGTCATTTTTGTCATTTTTGTCATTTTTGCCATTTTTGTTATTTTTGTCATTTTTGTCATTTTTGTCATTTTTGTCATTTTTGTCATTTTTGTCATTTTTGTCATTTTTGTCATTTTTGTCATTTTTGTCATTTTTGTCATTTTTGTCATTTTTGTCATTTTTGTCATTTTTGTCATTTTTGTCATTTTTGTCATTTTTGTCATTTTTGTCATTTTTGTCATTTTTGTCATTTTTGTCATTTTTGTCATTTTTGTCATTTTTGTCATTTTTGTCATTTTTGTCATTTTTGTCATTTTTGTCATTTTTGTCATTTTTGTCATTTTTGTCATTTTTGTCATTTTTGTCATTTTTGTCATTTTTGTCATTTTTGTCATTTTTGTCATTTTTGTCATTTTTGTCATTTTTGTCATTTTTGTCATTTTTGTCATTTTTGTCATTTTTGTCATTTTTGTCATTTTTGTCATTTTTGTCATTTTTGTCATTTTTGTCATTTTTGTCATTTTTGTCATTTTTGTCATTTTTGTCATTTTTGTCATTTTTGTCATTTTTGTCATTTTTGTCATTTTGTCAAGACACCATTTTGAAATCTTACTCGATTTATTTGTTCGCCCTTAAATTTCGATATGTAGTTGTACAAAATTATTATCAGCGGGCTTACCTCTTCTTCTTCTTCTTCTTCTTCTTCTTCTTACATCAACATGGCCAAAACTTGTAGGCATCCTGGAAAATGGGAGACTTGCGTCTATCATTTTTCTTTTCAGCGTATTATCTGTTACATATTCCTATGCATTGCAGATATTACTACGGCCAGGCCAACCATGTGATGAAAACCGCGAAAGATACAGCATACAGGGGCGGAATGAAGCGTGGAGATCCCTACCAAACGCTTCATATAATATTTTGAATATGAAAAGACCTAAATATGATTTTATGTCATTTGGGAAAGTATATATGGAATATTGATACATTAAATGCTGTTAAGGGAATAGATAATTACGATACCTACCAACATTATACTCACCGCAATAATAATTAGAATATGGAATATTACCTTTGGGTCACTGTAGATCAGTTATTTTGCCTTCGTATCTTTCCGTCTTCACTGTGGATAGTATGGGGGGGGGGGTTAATGATCAGAAAAGTTTTAGTAAACGGTTGAAAAGCGAAGCAATTTATTTTGTATTCCCATTGGATTTGTAACCTGCAATGCAGTCTTTTGAGTTATGTAGCTTGGTACAACCTGAGACTTCGTTAAGCACAAGTAGACACTGGAAGACTCATATTGTCGAACCAGGCTCCACCCGTTTGTCCAGCTTACAGTCAATTTATTATCAGCGGGCTTACCTGTAATGAAAAAGAGAAAAAAAATTGTTAGATATTTTATTACACTAAAATCGAAGAGAAACAGAGTGTGGTGATATTTGACTTCTCGGTCGTATCTCGTAGTCTTAGAAGCTGTGCTGTGTTAAATGTACTGTCTTTCTTTTCCCTAAAGACATCTAAGCCACTGGCTGTTATCATATTTTCACGAAAATAGCCTCATTTTGAAGCTAAGAACAGCAGAAGATGAATTTCTTTATGTAAATTTCACATCATAGATCCGCCTGTGCACAGCTGTGGGTTCTTCATGTACATTGAAAGAAAAAATGTTAGCATAAATTCGGGGATCCTTAATAGTCAAAACAAATTTGGCCCGCGGGCCATAAGGATTTTCAAACCTACAGATTTCAGAAAGTATGCATAATTTTTTTTCTTCCAATATACATAAAGAGCCCACAGGCTGATACATGATGCTAAACTTTTTCAAAGAAATTTTCTCAAGGATATTTACAATGAAATTACTCGAAAAGTACCATCAAACTTCAAAAACATAGAGACTTTATATCTTCATAAAAAAAGTTGAAAAATTACGTTTTTCGAATTTAATTTTTACGAAAATGCCTTTAAAACATTAATTTCAAAAGATAGAGCTTTGGTGTCTTCTACCAAGTTTTTAAATATACTCTACAACTTAAACGAAGTCGTCTTTATGACTATCTCACTTTTAGGTGAATTGATCAGAAAAAAAGTAACAGGAAAACATGCTCATTTTCAAAAACTTCAACATTGTAGAACATACTATTGAGACAGTTTGAAATCTAACCTTTAAAAAAGCCCATGATGACATTTTTCAATTTTTTAAAACACTGTGTAGTGTTTGTTCATTATCATACATTTTGTGATTCTCTTTGTCTTTGATTTGGATATTATTCTCTACAGGAACGATGAGTGTTCTATGCTTATTTGGGAACCTTTATTTATTACAGTGGGGTGAATATGATTTTACGCATAACTATGTAACTTTTTTAATCGAATGAAGCCGATGTTGGCATGGGAGACTATGTGGAGACAAGAAATGATTATTTGACTCGTCCTACTTTTCAATGGGGAGATAGAAAAGGAAGGGAGATGCATCCATTCTTTTAAAAAAATACTCGCTAAATGATCGAGCCAATGCGGCATGGAAAGGATTACGGTTAGAGATATGACCGACACTATCATATTTTTAATAACTTTAAAACTGACCAAGCAAATGGAACCAAAATGGCAAGGGGAGACATTTCATACAAGTAAAACAATTATTTTGGCACAATTCAGGAACATTTTATTATAAAAATTCAGATTCATAACTTGAGATACAAATAAATATTGGAAAACACGTCTGAATTGTCAAAATTGCCAAAATTGTCAAAATTGTCAAAATTGTCAAAATTTTAAAAATTGTCCAAATTGTCAAAATTGTCAAAATTGTCAAAATTGTCAAAATTGTCAAAATTGTCAAAATTGTCAAAATTGTCAAAATTGTCAAAATTGTCAAAATTGTCAAAATTGTCAATTGTCAAAATTGTCAAAATTGTCAAAATTGTCAAAATTGTCAAAATTGTCAAAATTGTCAAAATTGTCAAAATTGTCAAAATTGTCAAAATTGTCAAAATTGTCAAAATTGTCAAAATTGTCAAAATTGTCAAAATTGTCAAAATTGGTCAAAATTGTCAAAATTGTCAAAATTGTCAAAATTGTCAAATTGTCAAAATTGTCAAAATTGTCAAAATTGTCAAAATTGTCAAAATTGTCAAAATTGTCAAAATGTTGTCAAATTGTCAAAATTGTCAAAATTGTCAGAATTGTCAAAATTGTCAAAATTGTCAAAATTGTCAAAATTGTCAAAATTGTCAAAATTGTCAAAATTGTCAAAATTGTCAAAATTGTCAAATTGTCAAAATTGTCAAAATTGTCAAAATTGTCAAAAATTGTCAAAATTGTCAAAATTGTCAAAATTGTCAAAATTGTCAAAATTGTCAAAATTGTCAAATTGTCAAAATTGTCAAAATTGTCAAAATTGTCAAAATTGTCAAAATTGTCAAAATTGTCAAAATTGTCAAAATTGTCAAAATTGTCAAAATTGTCAAAATTGTCAAAATTGTCAAAATTGTCAAATTGTCAAAATTGTCAAAATTGTCAAAATTGTCAAAATTGTCAAAATTGTCAAAATTGTCAAAATTGTCAAAATTGTCAAAATTGTCAAAATTGGTCAAAAATTGTCAAAATTGTCAAAATTGTCAAAATTGTCAAAATTGTCAAAATTGTCAAAATTGTCAAAATTGTCAAAATTGTCAAAATTGTCAAAATTGTCAAAATTGTCAAAATTGTCAAAATTGTCAAAATTGTCAAAATTGTCAAATTGTCAAAATTTGTCAAAATTGTCAAAATTGTCAAAATTGTCAAAATTGTCAAAATTGTCAAAATTGTCAAAATTGTCAAAATTGTCAAAATTGTCAAATTGTCAAAATTGTCAAAATTGTCAAAATTGTCAAAATTGTCAAAATTATCAAAATTGTCAAAATTATCAGAATTGTCAAAATTGTCAAAATTGTTCAAATTGTCAAAATTGTCAAAATTGTCAAAATTGTCAAAATTGTCAAAATTGTCAAAACTGTCAAAATTACCAAAATTGTCAAAATTACCAAAATTGTCAAAATTGTCAAAATTGTCAAAAATTGTCAAAATTGTCAAAATTGTCAAAATTGTCAAAATTGTCAAAATTGTCAAAATTGTCAAAATTGTCAAAATTGTCAAAATTGTCAAATTGTCAAAATTGTCAAAATTGTCAAAATTGTCAAAATTGTCAAAATTGTCAAAATTGTCAAAATTGTCAAAATTGTCAAAATTGTCAAATTGTCAAAATGTCAAAATTGTCAAAATTGTCAAAATTGTCAAAATTGTCAAAATTGTCAAAATTGTCAAAATTGTCAAAATTGTCAAAATTGTCAAAATTGTCAAAATTGTCAAATTGTCAAAATTGTCAAAATTGTCAAAATTGTCAAAATTGTCAAAATTGTCAAAATTGTCAAAATTGTCAAAATTGTCAAAATTGTCAAAATTGTCAAATTGTCAAAATTGTCAAAAATTGTCAAAATTGTCAAAATTGTCAAAATTGTCAAAATTGTCAAAATTGTCAAAATTGTCAAAATTGTCAAATTGTCAAAATTGTCAAAATTGTCAAAATTGTCAAAATTGTCAAAATTGTCAAATTGTCAAAATTGTCAAAATTGTCAAAATTGTCAAAATTGTCAAAATTGTCAAAATTGTCAAAATTGTCAAAATTGTCAAAATTGTCAAAATTGTCAAAATTGTCAAAATTGTCAAAATTGTCAAAATTGTCAAAATTGTCAAAATTGTCAAAATTGTCAAAATTGTCAAAATTGTCAAAATTGTCAAAATTGTCAAAATTGTCAAAATTGTCAAAATTGTCAAAATTGTCAAAATTGTCAAAATTGTCAAAATTGTCAAAATTGTCAAAATTGTCAAAATTGTCAAAATTGTCAAAATTGTCAAAATTGTCAAAATTGTCAAAATTGTCAAAATTGTCAAAATTGTCAAAATTGTCAACATTGTCAAAATTGTCAAAATTGTCAAAATTGTCAAAATTGTCAAAATTGTCAAAATTGTCAAAATTGTCAAAATTGTCAAAATTAACAAAATTGTCCAAATTATTTTAAATATTGAATCAAAGGTGTGTTCGTCTTCTTTATGCTATGCTATGGCAACCTTATTTCCGTCTTTTGTGCAACAAATGTGAATGCTGAAAAGCTTGATGACTTTTATTGTTTGAATTTATTTCCATGAAAACAAGCTTAATTTTATTGCTGCACAATAAGACGTTGTTAAACTCCAAAGGACCTCTACTTCACCCTACCAGTTCTGGGTTTCCCAACAACTTTAATGTTATTGTTTTAAAGGTGTAATTCAGTTAATTAAACAACTCAGAAAACCCACACAATCAGCTCTTCGTTTATCGTTCATTGTTGCGGATAATGTGTATAAAATATATACGCTGCACCGCTGGAAAATTTAAACCATATTATACAAATCTCTTGAGGCGACGACTACGCGCGTTTCATTTTGCGTCCCACCAACGCGAACGTCAGCCAGCATTCAGCGTCGGATTAGCGGAAAAGTGAAACTGATCTTGCATCCCGCGCAGTAGGAAGAAGGCGTCGTCGTCAGTCAGTTCCTCGATCCGTCGATCAGTAGATCGCGAGGCGTCGCTTCGAACGTACGAATTTCCACATCAATCTCGGAAGCCCGGGGCTTGAGAATATTTATTCAGACAAGCGTCAAGCGCCAGTTTGAGTGAAGTTTTGCAAACGGTATAGATTTTTCTTTTCTTAAGTTTGAAGGGTTTGTGTTTAAAGGGTGGGATTAAGTGAGAAGGAAAATAAACAAATTAAATTGAAGAGAAGTGATCTATGTTGTGCCTTCTGTCTGGGGCAGATCGGTCGGAAGAACAACTGACTTAAGTTGGAAATCAACCAAGTCAAATGCATACTGGAGGGCCCTGGCTAAGTGTGAACTTGGGCGACCTTTGTCGATGCTAATTGGAGAAGTTGCAGCAGTGCAGAGCTGAGTGCGCAGTGCGATAAGTCTAAAACGCTGGAAAATTCCTTTATTGTTTTATTTAACAAATTTTAAAATATGACCTCAAAAACCTTTATGTAAAATTTGATACAAAAAAATAAATCCTGCGGAAAACTTTCGACAAAACTGAATAATATTTTGAAAAAATCAAGAAGCAACTATTATTGTCGAAATCTACATCAATTCCTCTAATTTATTTGGATTACTGACCAAAAAATCAAACTGTGATAACCCTGTGTGAGAAAAAATAGCCTTTTTCTCGTGCCATATGCCTAAATGTCGTAACGGAGAATACAAATCAACACAAATCAAGTCCAAAATGACAACCTCGCTAAAATTAACGGTGCCTAAATTTTCGCCATGGAAACTGCTGCTGCTGATGGCCACATTCTTGGAACCGGTCATTTTTGTCGGAGGTGTTGATTTTATCGATTGTAAGTGTTTTAAACCATCCCTCGTGTTCTGGGGTGGACGTGAAAGGTTGCATCCTAATGTGTGATTATTTGTGTGTTTTTTTTTCTTGAATCTTCTACTTCCATCGGATCCGGAAACGGCGCCCATTTATCAACGGCACATCACCTCATGATGCAGTCGCGGAATACGATAAGTTTCCGAAAATTTTCGTCTACGATCAGTTCGAGGAGTGCCAGCAGCTGTACAAGGCGGATTACGTGTACTGTGTAGTGCATGCCCGGATACAGCCGGATGCTCAGTCGCAGCTGTGGCAGAATATTAGTGTGAGTACTTGTTTGAATTTAAAAAAAGTAAAAGTTCAAACTTTAGAATTCCAAAAAAAAATTAGGAAAATCTAGGTATTTTAAAAGCACTTTAGAAAATTTAAATTAAAAAGGTTAGATAAATATATCTTTTGAAACATTATATTATTTTAATTTTCGATTATTTCAAAATTTATAAAATTAAAAAAAATGAGACGAAATTTTCTCAGATTGAATACTGTGTGACTTTTTTAACTAGATTCATATAAAAATTCCTGTTTACCATTATGTTTTTCTAATATGATAAGAATATCATTTAGAATGATTTCTAAATAACTGATTTTTATTCTAAGCTTCGAATTCTGATAAAGCTTGGTTCATTTAAAAAGGAAACAACCTTTCGTTGATAGCTAAGATCCTAGTGCAAAATTTTACAGCATTGTGAAAAGTTTTATCCTGCTTAATTTTTTTTTTTCAAAACTAATGCATTTTCGAAAAATTTAAGATGCTTGAGAAAAAAACAAGAATAATTGTGCACAGTTTCCTTGAAAATCCATCATTATGAAATCGAGGGCTGTCAAAAACGTTGTTTATACGAAAAAATGTCGTGCATGATTAGGGAAAAGTATGAAAACACTGTCAAAAATGCTCACAAAATTCAAACCAAGCGTTGGAAGCACATGATCGGAAACTACGATTAAAGATCATCTGAAAAGTTAAGGCTTTTTAAATTATGCATAAGCGAAAAATTAAGTACTACACTCGCTGAAATGTCCAGCAAATATGTTTCTGAGTGGCTAGAAGTGTTGCCTAACAATCAGCCATGTAAACAAAATCCCAAACAACCATTTTCTGCTAGTTCCAGATCTCGTTAGCTGAATAGTAGGGTGGCAGCTAAATGGGTCATGTTCAGATCTCGGCGAATCATGCCTTTCTACGTCATTTGGCATCACTATCAAAATTTCGATTTTCCCATTCGCTTTGGTCCCCCCTTTGGTAATTTTTTAAGGTTAAATACTTCGAGCACTTTCAGGCTCTCCTAAATCAAGTCCGTCCGATTGAGCTGGAATTTTGCACAGGTCAGTTTTTTGAGCCAATTTACAGAATGTATATGATCGGTTTATGAAATACCATCATGAAATTGCATTGAATCCCGTAGAATCTCTGCTCGTGGCGAAGTGTCTCTAGTAGAATAAAGTTTATATTTCTGGTTGTTTTGCTAAAAATATCATAATTTGCAGAACTCTGCTCCTGTAGATAAAAACTAAATTTCCGAGACAAAAACTTTGAATTTCCATGTATTTAAAACCTTAGAAAAATTTAGTCTTGTTTAAAAACTTCACCAGCAAAATTTTGTGTTGCTATATTCTTACACTATTTTTAATTTGTTTTGTATTAAGGAACGAATCGTAGTGACCCTAGACAATTCACTCTATGATGGTCACATAGTTCATTTCACATCTATTGTGGAAAACGGTTTACCAAAATTTGTTTCTGTTTTGAAGTTAGCAGAGTGAAAATTTTATCGTTGATTGCCTTTAAAAGTTCATGTGACAGTCTTCACAATATCAAAAAACTAGTGATATGTTTTTTGTTGAAAGCATTCATTCGTTGTTCAAAGTTTAGTAAAAATCGTTGAAGTAGTTTTTCGAGTTAATAATTTTTCCAGTGAAGTTTGGCTTATTTTCCACTTACATTAAAAAGAGGGAGGGATTTCATACAAAAATAATCGAAAAAAAAGGAAAAAAAATATTTTAATTCTATTGACAAGTGGTTCTCATTAAGTTTTTGGAAAATGTATACCTTTGCATGTTAGAATAGTTTATAGTACATAAAAGCCTCTAACATTAAAACAGGGGGATCCCCATTCAATACAAAGAATACCGCCTTCCACTTAAATATCTTCACTGGAACAATTGTTTTCTCGAAAAACTATGTTATGCCAAATTTCACATTAATCGGTCTAGTAGTTTCTGAGTTCTTGAAGAACACAAATACATATTCTCTCTATTATTCTAGAGATTTAAGCGGTTTTTGCTAAACTTCAAACAACGATTAATCGCTTTGAACAAATAACATACCCCGAGTTTTTTTTATGTTATTAAGACTGTCACATGAACTATTACATGCAATCAGCGATAAATTTTCAACTTGCCCGATTTGGAGTTATCGTAGCTCAAAAAGATTCATTTTTCAAAAGAAATTTCCTTATAACTTCAAAACAGAAAAAAAATTTGGTAAACCGTATTGCACAAAAGATGCGAATAATGATTTTATAAAATCTTGCCGAGCAAATATGTTTGATAAAATATCACTCTGAAAATATACTTTCATATTTTTATTCTCTCATAAGCCACTCTGAAATTATTTCATTCGAATTGATTGCCTTTAGTCGTTCTAAAAGTTTGTCCAAGATTTCAAAAGGATCAAACTTAAGAGAAAGTCGCAAATGGATATTGGATCGAAGTATTATAATCGATTCTTAATTCAACATTGGATTGAAAAACTTTGATATTGGGTCAAAGTTTGAAAAATCTTTTCGATTAAATAAATATTGGATCGAAGTTCGAAAAATAGAAACTAAGTGTTCGACATTGGGTTGAATAAACTGTGATATTGGGTCAAAGTGTTAGAATGCTAAATTTTATTCGACATTGTTTCGGATAATTTTGAAATTTGATCGAAATGTAAAAAGACGATAACTTATTCGGCATCACGCAAAAAAAAATTATATTTTGAAATTTCCAAAAATGCAGTAAGAATTTTTTGATATGAGGTCAATATTTCCAAACACATAAATTTTCCCAAAAGCCAATTTTGAGTCGGCTTCGCTTGCACAAAATGTATTGAGCTATTCAAACATGCTTTCCAAAAAGACGATGACGGAATGTTTATCGTTCAAACTAGAAAAAAATTTCAATAGTTTCTAAAACAAAATCTGGATAATAGCTTATCGGCCACCTAAAACCCAACAGTTAACAGTGATGACCATTCGATAGGTCAAATTTTTGCTGTTTTTGAAAATAGGTGACAAGCTTACCCAAGCAGGGATTCGAAATTGAGCCACAAACTGTTTAAAGAAGTGATTTAGATTAACAATATTTCGGTGGAGCTGGAAGTTTGCAGATAGTTTAATGACCCGTCTTCTTTGAAAAAAGTAGTTTAGAAAGTGTTGTCCTAAGATCAAGCCATAGCGTGTTCCTGGAATTGCAATGAGAGTGCAATGGAATTCATTTTATATGAATTTTTCCACGAAAACTGTAATTGTATCGAAGCAATCTTTTTTCATCTATTCCCGGGATTTTCATCTTCGCGGATGATTCATCCCTTTAAATATCAAAGCAAGCTATTCCCTGCCTCGCTACAGACATGCTCACTAGACTGAGTCGATTTGGGGTCATTTTTGAATTTCTCAAACCCTGGGGTCTAAAAAGCTTCGTCTTGGTCCAAAACTCATCCATGATTTTTTTGCAGAATTTTTAAGTAACGTTTACATGAGTAAATTTGAACTTTCAGGTTTGTATGGGAAAACTGAATACTTTGTACTGAAAAATCAACATCATTTTTGTTTCTTCTGTGGAACCGAGCCAGCTGACAGTTTTTGTGCCAATTTATAAAATTCCTTAACGAAATTTTCGCTAAACAACTTTGTCGAAGACCGTAATTTCGTATCTTATTAGGCAATAAAGTTATTAGCTGTTGAACAGAGGTATGTCTTTTCGTATTGATAAACAATAAATTCAATTGACATCCCTGCAGGGTATTGCATGGCTACTTTTCATGCAATACTTTGCGAGGCTCCAGCAGTGATGTCTTTTGAATTTATTGTTTATCACTGTGAAAAGACATACCTCTGTTAAACAGTTAATAACTTTTTCACCAAATTAGATACGAAGTTGTAATCTACAACAAAGTTGTTCAGCGGAAAATTTCCTTAAGGAATTTTATATATTGGCACAAAAACTGTCAGCTGGCTCGGTTCCACAGAAGAAACAAAAATGATGTTGATTTGTCAGTACAAAATATTCAATTTTCCCATACAAACCTAAACGTTCAAATTTACTCATGTAAACGTTACTTAAAAATTCTGCAAAAAACCATGGATGAGTTTTGGACCAAGACGAAGCTTTTTAGACCCCAGGGTTTGAGAAATTCAAAAATGACCCCAAATCGACTCAGTCTAATCCCACAATTTACACCGGAAATTAATAATACATTAAAATATAAATTCTAACAAAAACACAAAAATATCAATTTTTTTCTTGCATTGATTATGGTGTTATCTCAATTCTTTTGACTCAAATACTTTGAACGATGAAAAATCTTTAACCAGTCTCAACCTTTTTCAAGCCAGCAAGATATAAATGCGAAAGTTCTCATGAAAAGCGCATCACGAGAAGACTTTGATGCTTGAATCGACAGCAAACAATAACCAAGATGTGAGGATTGAAGCCAAAGCAATACCTAAATATTACATTGAAACAAAATTGAAAGCTCTGTTTTGTAATGTTTTTTTTTCCCAAAATAACAAAACAAAAGATCATTAAGGTTTCATTTATAACGATACAGCAGAATAGTGAAATCAAAATGATAGCACGATTTGGTAATCAATTTTCAGTGATGAAAAATCAGATTTATTTAGATGTTTAAAATTAAATCTAACTGAACACAAACAGCAAATTTGTACGTTACCGGCATAGAGCGCGCTTTTTGAGTGTTGATTTTCCAGTGATTTCAAAAATAGTCAGCCCTTTCAAAAGAGTTTTGAGCGCACAACAATGCCAAATTTTGGTTCATTTGAACATTAAAAAGTCGCATCATTATGTCCTCAAAACCTCGTTTTAAAACTTTGGCTAAATGAGGAATCCTTAAGGTTTCAATGAAAACCTACACTTGGCAGAATTGAAGTATGCCTTTATTCGGGCAAAATGATGCCTAATTTTACTCTTGAGGTATGATAGCAAAGTAAGGCATAATACCCTAATCTAAAAATGCAGATTGAAGGATGTTTGAAATATTGTTCAATATTGTTAAAAACTTTTCTTGGATTCATCTTCTTCTATGATGGTTCAGAGGAGACGTGCAAAAAGAAAAAAAAAGTTAATCTGTGTGACGCACTCCTTAACTGCGACCATTTGAAGTGACTTTTTTTCACTAGGAGAGCATATTGGAGTAAGATTGATAAAATTTAAAAACAAATGTATTAAAGCTTAATTCAAATTTTTAGTTTTGTTTTGTAAATGCAGTGAATACATTTGGAGAAAACGTCAATTTTTCAACGAAACCTTGACAATTTGCCCACAGTAAACTTTTCCTAAATTTTGTGTTGAATATTCGGGCAAGTCCGGGTGAAATCGATCAATCTAACTTTTTTTTAAGAGAAGGCACTGTTTGAAATTAAATCTAAATTCATAAAAGTATTTATATATCTCAGCTTAGCGAGATGAAGAATCCAAAAGATCGAAAGATCAAATAAAAAATAAACCGAACGAATGCTAAAGAATCAATTAAAAAACAAAAATCTGAGTTTATTTATTTATTTATTTTAATGTCTTTGATAGAAACCATACAGACATATCTTAAACTAAACATGATTTATGTTCTAAGACTACGAATATTATTTCTAAACACTTCTTTGGACTGATTAAAATTAAAAACGTTAGACACTTCATTAAAAACACGACAACAATTATGCATAGGGTTATTTTGGGCAAAAACTGTGCGACTAGATGGTATCCACAAAAAGTTCTGTTGACGAAGACGTCTCGCTGGAGCATGAATGTGGATATTTTGTAGCAGTAGAGGACAATCAATATTGTTCATCAACAAATCAAAAACAAACATTCTTTGGATGTATATTCGTCTGCGTCGCAGGGTCTCAAGACTTATTAGATTGCATCTTTCGGCATACGGTGGCAGTCGAACGGCATCATTCCACGGCAGTCGACGGAGTGCAAATCGTAGGAACTTCTTTTGTACCCTTTCTAATCTTTCAGTGTGTACTGTTTGATGCGGCGCCCAAACTACCACGGCGTATTCCAGAACGCTGCGCACCAAGGCGCAGTAAACCGCTTTAAGACAGTATACATCCTCAAACTCAACAGTGTTTCTACGAATAAAGCCAAAAATGGCAAAGGCTTTTGCGGTTGTGGCGGCTATGTGTTCTGAAAAACTCAGTTTCTGATCAAAAATAACTCCGAGATCTTTAATCGAAACTACTCGTTCCATTTCTGCTTTGTCCATTTTGTAGGCAAAACGAAGTGGAGTTCTAGCTCTGCAGAAAGTTATGCATCGGCATTTACTGGCATTAGCTTCCATCCCATGAGACTTGCACCAGTCTAAAAGTGTCGAGATGTCGGCTTGAAGTGCTGCACAGTCCACTGGTGATTCGATTTTCCGATAAATCTTAAGGTCATCTGCGTACATCAATTTAGAGGATTGCAGTAAACAAGCAAGATCATTAACAAAAAGGATAAAGATCAGTGGTCCTATGTGGCTACCCTGGGGAACACCGGACGGGACGTCAAATGGCTGAGATCTGATTCCTCGTAGATTCACAAATGCTCGTCGGTTTGTCAAGTAGGAGTAGAGCCATTTTGTAGACCATGACGGAAAGCCATAGCGTTCTATTTTCCTGATGGCGATTTCATGTGGAACTTTATCAAATGCTTTTGAGAAATCTATGTAAATGGCATCTACTTGTTGCTTTTTGCTGACAGCGGTATGGAGTGTGGCAGAGTAGCTCATCAGATTCGAGACCGTTGACCTTTTTTTCATGAAACCATGTTGGTGTTCGGTTATTATTGGTTTAGCAGCGTTGCAAAGTCTCTCGTAGATAATTGACTCAAAAACCTTTGACAAGCAACAGAGAATCGAAATAGGTCTGTAGTTCTCCACGCTATGATTGTTTCCCGATTTGTGTATTGGTGTTATAGCGGCCGTCTTCCAAATGCTAGGGAAAATACCTTCGTTAAGTGACCGATTAAAAATGATTTGCAGTGGTTCGGCAAGTGATTCCGCAATGCCCAGTATAAGACACGGCGGGATGCCATCTGGACCTGGTCCTTTCGACGGATCGATAGTTTTCAGAGCTGTCAAGACTTCATGCTGGGTTAGAAGCGGCTGAGGAAGGTTGATGTCAAATGCAGGCAATGTTGCGAAGTTTTCGTTAATAGCAGGTGGCATTTGTGTTGAATAAACGCTCTTAAAAAAATCTGCAAAAAGGTTTGCAGATTCACAGGCAATTTCGGAGGAGCGCCCGTCAAACGATATTCGCGATGGAAAGCTGCTGGTACGACGTCTAGACTTGATAAATTTCCAGAATTCAGAAGGATTGCTTTTCACTTCCCTCTCCATATCATTGACGTATCTCCTGAAAAGAGTGTTGCGTAACGCTGAGTAATCAGCTTCCGTTGATGCTAGATCGGCTTTATTTGCTGCTGTTTTATTCAAGAAGTATCGTTTGCGTATCTTGCGTAGCCTGTTTCTTAAACGACGAAGGTCGGCGTTCCACCAAGGTTGCTTGTACGACTGATGTTGGAAAGGTCGTTTCTTTGGAGTGTGAAGCGCGACTATTCTTAGCAACTGTTCGTAGAAGATCGAGACAGCTTCATCGGGATAAAGGCTGCCAATAAGCTGTGACCAATCTATGGATGCTAGTGTTTCTATTACGAGGGGAAAATTACATCTTCTGAAATCGAGGTAGAGATGATATTCGTCTTCGATTACAACATTTTCTTCAAAGCAATCGAGTAAAACAACATGCGGTTGGTGATGGCGGTCAGTTGGCAAGATAGAATTCGGGGGGATCCACAATCTCGGCTATCTCAGGTCTGTTTGTAAAGATCAAGTCAAGAACTCTACCGTTTGCGTTTTCTCTTGAGCACATTTGAGATAGTCCAGCAGCTAGAGTCGTCTCGACAACTGTCAACTCTGATTCGGTGGATGCGTTCATAAGAAGATACCCGTTCGTGATTTCATCAAAGCTCCACGTAAGATTCGGAAGATTATAGTCTCCAGCAACGATAACAACATCATTTTCGGACATAATTCTCATAATTCCTTCGATGGCTGTGCAGTGTGTCGCATAAGTAGATACGTCAGTATAAGGACGGAAATAAGCACAGCAGAGATACAAATTTCTTCGGTGTTGTTTGATTTTCACGAGTACTTGCTCTAGGCATTCGCAATTGTCAACAGTAAATGGAGTTGCTTCGATACCTTGCTTGACGGCAATGAGCACTCCACCGCCACTCCACTTTCTGAAGCGTGCGTTGGCTCAAACAGCCTTCATTCGATTCCTCCAAAAAAATCACACAGGGTTCGTCAAATTTGCTTCAAAATTTTTAAGTCCGAACATGATTTTTTCTGAATTAATTGAAGCATGTAGGGGAATCAAGGGTGAAAACAACCATAACTCCATTTTACAATACATGCTGGGGCTCATATTGCCGTTAATC
Organism: Uranotaenia lowii; assembly: GCF_029784155.1. Lineage (NCBI taxonomy): Eukaryota > Metazoa > Arthropoda > Insecta > Diptera > Culicidae > Uranotaenia > Uranotaenia lowii. The sequence goes on along the minus strand of NC_073691.1, from coordinate 205,485,672 downwards.
GATTTCTCGTAAAAAAAATTCTTAAGATAAGTCTTGTTTGTTCCAAAAATTTCAATCCCGAACGTGATGTTTTCAAAATAAATTGAAACTATAGGGAAGTCGAGGGTAAATCGACCATAACTCAATTTTCCGATTCGTTCGGTGGATCAAAAATTCTTCATTCGATTCACGAAAAAAATCACAAAAGATAGATCTCGTGTGTTAAAAAAATTTTAGTGCAGATCGCTGTTTTTTCTGGATTGTTTACAAAATACATGGGAATAAGGAACTATATCTCCGTTTGTAAGCTGTGTGGCGTCTGAAACTTTGTTAAATATAAGTAAAAAAAAGTATATTTCCATAAATTTGGTTCGTATAAGTGGGAAGATACCGTCAACTGGGGCAACATGCATCACTTTTCAACTTCAATGGCTTCTAAAATCTTAATGCTTACAGATAATCATTCCTATTGTACATAAAAAATTTTAAGATTGATTGGGATTTTCACCCTACTAAGAAAAAGGGGAAAGTTGCAACAAACTCTGTAATTAATGAAAAATCAAATGAAAACGTTTGAAAATTTACAGTTTTTGATGCATTTGTGATGTCATAACAGATAAAGCAGTAATTTTTGATTTTGTTCGAATTAAATTTTACATTTTTTCTGTCCAAATTTTTTTTAAGAAAAAGTGTTTATCTGCTGCATACATTTAGGGGTAAAAAATACTACAAAATATTCTTTTAGCTTAAATCATGAAAATCAATCTTAGGATGGGTGAAATTTTAATGTTTACAAACGCATAATGCATAACAATCATATCCCAGCATATGGAAACGCCATTTATGAGATTTAGTTCTGATTTGCATTTTGTTGAATTTTGCCCCAGACTGCCAACTGAATTATAAAATTATTTATTTAAAAAAATTTGGTGATTGTTCGAAAAATATTTATACACCAACAGTGTTAGTGTAGGATAATGAAAGCAATATTAAGTTTGTAGGTGATATCATCAAGCCAATCCGTCATTCTGGGTAAAGTTGTTCACGTCATCGAAAAATGTCAAAATTTGTACATTTATTGCTCGATTTGTTAAATTTTTATGAGAACCAAAAACTTTCAAAAACCCTTTCCCGATGTTAAAAACTATATCATCCTCAATTTGTTATCATTTAATGATGACTTTATCCCAGTATATTGAAATAAAAATTGAATGAGTGTTGTAATATACCAATGTTGCATCTAACCCTGCTTTTGCATGATGCCCCGTTAGACGGTATGGAATTTATCCGTGGTTTATTCACTTTTTTCTCCATTATTGCGTTGGCTTATAAGACTTGAAGGCCACGGACTGCGGCTGAGATTATTAAAGCGTATGGTTTGATGAGCACTTTTTTTTTTTTGAAGACATCATTATTTTCTTTTTTATATTATCTTCTTGGTTAATTTTGTCACGATAGATTTTTGCCCTAGATTCTTTCGAAATGCAATACTGTACCTACACCACTTGCTAGAATAGACTGCATTGACACAATGCTTAAGGGTACGAACACAGTGAGCGCGAAGCGAACTGCGAAGCGAAATATTCATTCACCGGATGAATTTCGCAAGTTCATTTTTGAAGGCCGGCCACAGTGTACGCGAATTGCGAAGCGGTTCAACACTGAAAAAAAACCTTCTGTTTTGCAAAAGTTAATCACTTGTGAAAAAATATTTGCAAATTAATTTGCAGAATCATAACTGTGAGCGAGGGATACGTACCGCGCCAAAAAAAAAAATAATCCGCGTTAATTCCGAAAAACCCCGTTAACTTCGGAAAACCACACGCGTTCTAGGACCGCGGGGATTATGAAAAGGAATCTTAAGGTCATGAATTGCCTGGACTTATGAGTACGTCGGAGAATAGATTTTTGACACCCAAATCCTGTATGACGGCTTCAGCCTAACACCAACATGCTTTAAATGACTGAAAATCGCATAAAACAAGCATAATGTGGATATTAGGTGAGAAGAATCAATTAGAAAAAGTCGAAATTTGCAGTCTGACGCTATGAAACGCCATTTCAAAATCCAATACGGCAGCTTTCGCTCAACTTTTAAATATTTTAAATGACTTAAAATCGCAAGAAAAAAAATCTACCAAAACTATGACAAAAATATAACAAAATAATGAAAAAATAATTACAATATAATAACAACAAATATTACGAAACGCTGACGAAACTTTGATAGAAATATGACAAAGGTGACACAAATATTACAAAAAATATACCAAATCTATGATAAATTTGACATTAAAATGGCAAAGCCTTGACCAAATTTAAAAAAAATCTGACAAAAATTAATAAAGTTGACTAAATAATAAACAAAAAATTAACAATAATTCCAAAACTCGAAATAAAAACTTTAACAAATACTTGACAACATTATGGAAAATATGAAAATTGAAATAATAATATGAAAAATATAATAACTAATCAAAATTTACAAATATGACAAAATTTTGCAATAAAATTACATAAATCTGGCGATACTATGAAAAAATCTTACAAATGTAATAAATATATATGTAACCAAGCTATGAAAAAATATGATAAAAATTTAACAAAACAACGATAAGAAAACAAAATTATGACAAACAGTTGACAAAGGTTGTTATAGTACTGTAAGATTTTTGTCATTTTATTTTAATTTTTGTAATAATTTTGTCATGTTTTCATTTATCGTATTTTTGTCATAGTTCTGTCAGATTTTTTGTTCATTTGATTGTGAGTTTTGTCTTTTTTCGTTCGATTTTAGTCGTTTTAACATCTTCTCTTCATACTGAAAGCTGAAAGTCTTACCCAGTACAACTGCATTCGATGATTACTCTTGTATTTGAACTCACGGACATTGGCTTAGGAGGGAACTAACTTGCCAACTGAGTTACATTTTTAACATATTCAACATTATGTCATTTTTTTTTAATTTTGTGTTTATTTTTGTCAGATTTTTGTGATTTTATTGTAAATTTTTTTGTTATTATTTTGTCATTTTTGTAAATTTGTTGACAAATATTGGTCCTTATAATAGTTCTGTCAGGTCATATTGTCAAATTTTGATTATAATTTTGCCATACATTATTTTTCTGATTTGTCATAGTTTTGCTGCTATTTTTATGAATTTTTCCTCATATTTTTGTCTAATTTTTTTAAATTTGTCATATTTTTGGCATAATTATTTTACCACATTTGTCGTGTTTTATTCAAAGTTTTGTCATTTGTCTTTATTTTTTTTTTGTCATATTTTTTAATTTTAGTAATAGTTATTCATATTTTCCCACAGTTTTGTTATATTTTTGTCAATATTACTTTAGTTTTATAACACTTGTCATATTTTTGTTTATTCATTTCATGCTTTTTTAAATTTTGTTAAATTTTTGTCAGTAATTTTTCATCAAATTTGTTATCCCTTTCACTCATTTCTTATATTGTGGATGGACCATACGATTTTCAGTTCTTTATTGCATTTTGAATTAAGCGGGAACCGCCATCTTTTATTTCAAAATGGCGTCGGACAGCCAAATTCGACTTCTACTTATTGAGTACTTTCATCCAATACCCATATTGTGGGAGTTTCATCTGCTTTTAGTCACTTCCAGCATTTTAAAGTTGAGTGGAAGGGGCCATATTGGATTTCAAGATGGCGTCGGATAACAAATTCCAACTTCTATCCGTTCAGCCCCTTCGCCCTATACACATATTGTGGGGCTTCCATGCCACCGGTCGTTTATTGCCAGTTAGAATTTGTTTCAATTGATAAAGACTGAAACCGCGTTTTTTTTTTCGAAAATCCGCGCTAAAAACCGTACATTTTTTATTACTAACACAGAAACGGCAATGATAATTAAATAAATAAACTTTTGAAAAATATTTTTTGATAAATCATTTTACGATAAAACATTTCCGAGAGAATATTTTCAGTGTATGTCCAGATGAACAGAATGAATTCGCGCGATCCAGCCGGGTCTTCGCACGAAAATTCGCTTGCACTGTGGCCGGTCGATGTTTTTTTCAACGTGTTTCAATGAGAAGCGGTTTTTCGCGCGAATTGGAAATTCGCTTCGCACTTCGCACCGCGCTCACTGTGAATTCGACCTAAGAGGTGGACAAACAGAATACCAATTGATACATGATAATTAACTTCTATTAAAAGTTTGCTATCAATTATTCATAAACCACACAGTCAGGAAACTTCCTCCAAGAAGTGATTAAATTGAATAAATCACTCCCAATAAGCTATGCAGATTACCTGGACGGCCCCGATTCATATACGTACTAATCAATGAACTTGAATATTTCGTTCCTTTCTCTTCTATGAAACAGATTTTTTCCCGGGACCCAAGCCATTACGACCACTCGCTGTTAGAATATGGCGTTTGCATACAGAACTGCGAGAACCGGTTACGCAGCCTGGGTCGACTTTCGGAGAACCAAACCCGTCAACACACATCGGAACATTACGCTGCAGTGGCCCGGGAATGCATCAACCTGCAGCTGAAGTCTCAATATCAGCTGGAAGTGGAACGGCAGGTTCAACTCTACCATTGCTACAGTGAACAATCCGATAATCCACCAGTAGGTACGACACAAATAACAAATCATTCATAGAACAACCCCCATTTTGACCCCCTAAACTTTCTCTCCCCAATTCAACAGACGCCCTGGAGGTTCTTTTCGCCCTTTTGTTGGTGATCCTTTTTGTGGCCGTGACAATTTCCACCTGGTACGATATGTCGCTCTGTTCCAGGTTGGGCTTTTCGGAGAAGCATTTCTCGCAAGCCCCGAAGAGCAAACGGGAACGGGTGCTGGTTTCGTTTTCATTTCCAAGAAATTTGAAACGGTTGACCGAGTCGGCCGATGGACAAATTCGTCAGGACCTGCAGTTTCTGGAAGCTTTCCGATTTTTCCAAATGTTCCGGGTCATCATGCTGCACGTTTTCATCGCCCACAGCAAAGCTCCGCAAGCAAATACCAACTACGTCGAGTTCACCCAGCATGTACCATTCATGATTTTCTACATTGCCGAGTTCCAGAACTACATCCAGACGTTCCTGTCGATATCCGGGATGCTGATGACGATAAACTTCCTGGAACACGTAAGGAAAAATCCCGACTACGATGGGTCGGTATTTTGGGACAAGCTCAAAACGCGACTCAGCCGATTGCTGCCGGCGTATTTCTTCGTCGTGTTTATGGAAGCTTCCGTAGCCCGGCGCTTCATGGTGGGACCCATTGGACATCACTTCGTCGGCGAGGGACAGCAAAACTGCCGCGACTGGTGGTGGGCCAATCTGCTCTTCATCAATAACTATATCCGGACGGATTCGCCGGTAAGTGTGGGAAAATGATGCTTTGCTCTGTGAGTTGTCGATATCTGATTGTTCAATTAACATTCTTGAATTGTTGGGCGGATTTTCAGACAAATTATGTGATCGCTCAGACTCTGTTAAAAGTTTGAGGAACTATTGTTCAAAGAGGGCATCAACCTGTGATGTACCATTTTTGAAGATGTGGTGTGGGAAAAAACAAACAGTGATGTCAAAAAGTTTCGATACAATTTTATAACATTCCAATTTCCAAAAAAAAAAATTGAATTTATTTTACACAAAATTATGCTGGAGTACCGTAATCCGGGGTAATATTGATCACTTTTTTAAATATTTTTCAATTATTTTTTCTGTAAAGGGAAATGTGACATGTTTCATATTTTTAAAACCAGTACTGGACTCCTATGAACATAAAACATGGTTACAGAAATTTATTAGACTACTTTAAGTTTGATTTAAAAATCGATTTCGTCTCTGGTTTGAATTGGATGCTTTGAGGTAACATTGATTAGTCTCTATTATGACGGTTTTAAAGAGTTTTCTTGATCATGAAGGATACAAAACACTTTCATAGTGTTTACAAATGCTAGTTTATCAATTTTACTTTGCTTTCTTACGTTTTCTTTTAAAAACATTTATAATCGAGAAAAAAAACTATGATGGTGCATACATATAGGGGCAAAAATTAGAATAATTGCAAATTGTTTGAGCTTCAAAATACAAATGAAATTTTACCTTCACACATTTCTCTAGGTCCACCCACTATATCCAGATCTGAATATAAGTCTGAATTCAATGAAAATTGTTTAAAATTGGAAGGTTTTGCCATTTTTCATTCTTCTCATCCAATGGTTAGACAGCTTTTAAACGAGCAGATACAAACGCAAAAATTGAAAGAATATATTTTGAAATATTCAATATCTTTTCTGGAGTAAAAGTAAGGTTTAAGGTTTGTATACATGAAATGTATAGCAAGAATCAAGGAACGTTTAAAATCAAAAGACATTTTTTTAGAACTTCCAGTACATCTCTGACGATTTTTGAATGAAAAATTTTGTATTCGTATACAAACTTCTTTTCAAAACTGAAACTTGTTGTGCTAATTCAGGAATTGTTTTATTATTATAAGTGGCAGTAAAAACACCCGAAAAAAATTATGGGAGGTGTAAAATTGTAAAAATTTGTAATTTTCATCAAAGCTTGCAGCGGTCTATTTCATAAAAATTAATGTATGGATGGATAAATTTTTTAAATTACAAACGAGCGATGCAAAACAATCATATTCCAGCATATGGACACGAGATTTTAAAATCAATTAGAATTCCTTGGAAATTAGTCAGAAAATACCTCACTCTTTTATTTTCTATGACATTTAATTTTTAAAAAATTGCACGTACTTTTTCAAAGTTTGGATTTTTTTTTTTAAATTTAGCAAAGTTTTGCTTGATTAAATCTTATCCTGAGATGTAGAACCATAGATTTTCGCACGAAAATTTCAAATCAGTTTGAAAATCATTTCGTTAAGCCTTATCTTATTCTAATATGTAGGTTCTCTGATAGATTCAAAAGAAATAACACTTATAGAGGGACCCCTGAGAAAACAAATGCGAAGTGCGTTTTTTCAACAAAAAAATATCAATTATAATTTAATATTCGATTCATTCATTGAATTTCTTTTTTTTAACTAATTCTTTGACTTGAATCTAGAACTTCTTTTTTATTTGTGATTTGCACCAAGTTTGTGTTTCTAAACTGACTCTGATAGTATCCCAAATTGAATTTTAAATCAAGAATCAAAGTTATAAGACTGCGATCTCCTTCAAGTTTAATCCCAAATGAAGATCTCATGTTGATATTTTAATCATGACTTTTAAACTTAAATTTGAGCTGAATCTGTATACGAATTTCAAATTTTAATTCAAAGTCTGAATTCTGCATTTTGAGACTTAATTCAAATTCCAAATCAAAATTTCAGATAAAAATTCCGATTTATTAAAACCAAAAAACGGAATTCGATCAGATCATTGAAATGAATTGAAACATAATAGGGAAGAATGACCCTGGCAGTTAAACTCCCTTGAAAAAAAAAAAAAAAAAAATTTGAAACATAAAAACAAGAATAAGAATTAAAAAACATGGTTTGAATTTTAAATGATTTCTGCACATATTCTGAAATTATGGGCTTTGAATATGAAAAATCCATTTTATCAAAGTTTAAAATGCAAAACCAAGATTCGAATCAGGAATCTATCTGAATGGGATCCAAACTGAATCGCAAGTACAATAAACTGGGTACTCACAATTTTTTTAGCAAGTATTCGGGCTAGGCATATCCGAACTTTTTTTTTGTTAAAACCTTGCATAAACCGAACATATTATTTGATAATTTTCTCGAGAGTCCAGCCAATATCCAGGCTAATTTCGGAATTGTTCCATTAAAATCAAGAAAAAATAATTGAAACATTAATTTTTTCAATAGAAAAAAAATCTGCAAATTTGGAATAATATTTAAGGCTTCTAAAAATCGTTCTTGTTTATTTTCACAATTTATAATTTTTTTTTAAGACGCAAGATAATCTAATCACTGAATTTAAATTTTTGTTAACTAAAAAGTAAAGTGAAAAATATCTGGACAATCTTATAAGCTTAGTCTGACTTTTTGAACCTGTTAGACTTTTTGGAGTCTTACTTTTGGAATACTTCTACCAACAAGTGAGAAATTTTTTCAAAACTGTTGTAAAATTTGAGACCCGGGATAATAATTCCAGGTTTTGGACTAAGTTCTGAATCGAGATACTTTCTCACGACTAATTTCAGTTGTTTATCAAAATTCGATTAAAAATTTAAAATTTTAAGTTAAGCGTAAAACATTTTGATTGCCATTTTTGGACCCCTTATGCTATGAACAAGCCAATCAGGTAATTGCTTGGTAAAAAGTCAGTCGATACCTCGCACTTTTTTCTTCTCCGACATGTAATTTTTACAAAATTAAACGTTCTTTTTCGAAGTTCGGAAATATCTAAGGGTTGTAACTATAGTTTAACTTGATAAAATCTAAATTTTAGCAAGAGTTTACATTAAAGTCATAAAACAACATTGTTCGATTATCAAACGTTGACGTTTGAAGCTAATTTTGAAATTAGCTTCTTTTTTATTCATTTCACCCACAAAAATTGAAATCAATTATTCAAAATTGTAATTTTTGTCATTTTTTGTCATTTTTGTCATTTTTGTCATTTTTGTCATTTTTGTCATTTTTGTCATTTTTGTCATTTTTGTCATTTTTGTCATTTTTGTCATTTTTGTCATTTTTGTCATTTTTGTCATTTTTGTCATTTTTGTCATTTTTGTCATTTTTGTCATTTTTGTCATTTTGTCATTTTTTTCATTTTTGTCATTTTTGTCATTTTTGTCACGTTTGTCACGTTTGTCATTTTTGTCATTTTTGTCATTTTTGTCATTTTTGTCATTTTTGTCATTTTTGTCATTTTTGTCATTTTTGTCATTTTTGTCATTTTTGTCATTTTTGTCATTTTTGTCATTTTTGTCATTTTTGTCATTTTTGTCATTTTTGTCATTTTTGTCATTTTTGTCATTTTTGTCATTTTTGTCATTTTTGTCATTTTTGTCATTTTTGTCATTTTTGTCATTTTTGTCATTTTTGTCATTTTTGTCATTTTTGTCATTTTTGTCATTTTTGTCATTTTTGTCATTTTTGTCATTTTTGTCATTTTTGTCATTTTTGTCATTTTTGTCATTTTTGTCATTTTTGTCATTTTTGTCATTTTTGTCATTTTTATCATTTTTGTCATTTTTGTCATTTTTGTCATTTTTGTCATTTTTGTCATTTTTGTCATTTTTGTCATTTTTGTCATTTTTGTCATTTTTGTCATTTTTGTCATTTTTGTCATTTTTGTCATTTTTGTCATTTTTGTCATTTTTGTCATTTTTGTCATTTTTGTCATTTTTGTCATTTTTGTCATTTTTGTCATTTTTGTCATTTTTGTCATTTTTGTCATTTTTGTCATTTTTGTCATTTTTGTCATTTTTGTCATTTTTGTCATTTTTGTCATTTTTGTCATTTTTGTCATTTTTGTCATTTTTGTCATTTTTGTCAATTTGTCATTTTTGTCATTTTTGTCATTATTGTCATTTTTGTCGTTTTTGTCATTTTTGTCATTTTTGTCATTTTTGTCATTTTTGTCATTTTTGTCATTTTTGTCACTTTTGTCACTTTTGTCATTTTTGTCATTTTTGTCATTTTTGTCATTTTTGTCATTTTTGTCATTTTTGTCATTTTTGTCATTTTTGTCATTTTTGTCATTTTTGTCATTTTTGTCATTTTTGTCATTTTTGTCATTTTTGTCATTTTTGTCATTTTTGTCATTTTTGTCATTTTTGTCATTTTTGTCATTTTTGTCATTTTTGTCATTTTTGTCATTTTTGTCATTTTTGTCATTTTTGTCATTTTTGTCATTTTTGTCATTTTTGTCATTTTTGTCATTTTTGTCATTTTTGTCATTTTTGTCATTTTTGTCATTTTTGTCATTTTTGTCATTTTTGTCATTTTTGTCATTTTTGTCATTTTTGTCATTTTTGTCATTTTTGTCATTTTTGTCATTTTTGTCATTTTTGTCATTTTTGTCATTTTTGTCATTTTTGTCATTTTTGTCATTTTTGTCATTTTTGTCATTTTTGTCATTTTTGTCATTTTTGTCATTTTTGTCATTTTTGTCATTTTTGTCATTTTTGTCATTTTTGTCATTTTTGTCATTTTTGTCATTTTTGTCATTTTTGTCATTTTTTGTCATTTTTGTCATTTTTGTCATTTTTGTCATTTTTGTCATTTTTGTCATTTTTGTCATTTTTGTCATTTTTGTCATTTTTGTCATTTTTGTCATTTTTGTCATTTTTGTCATTTTTGTCATTTTTGTCATTTTTGTCATTTTTGTCATTTTTGTCATTTTTGTCATTTTTGTCATTTTTGTCATTTTTGTCATTTTTGTCATTTTTGTCATTTTGGTCATTTTGGTCATTTTTGTCATTTTTGTCATTTTTGTCATTTTTGTCATTTTTGTCATTTTTGTCATTTTTGTCATTTTTGTCATTTTTGTCATTTTTGTCATTTTTGTCATTTTTGTCATTTTTGTCATTTTTGTCATTTTTGTCATTTTTGTCATTTTTGTCATTTTTGTCATTTTTGTCATTTTTGTCATTTTTGTCATTTTTGTCATTTTTGTCATTTTTGTCATTTTTGTCATTTTTGTCATTTTTGTCATTTTTGTCATTTTTGTCATTTTTGTCATTTTTGTCATTTTTGTCATTTTTGTCATTTTTGTCATTTTTGTCATTTTTGTCATTTTTGTCATTTTTGTCATTTTTGTCATTTTTGTCATTTTTGTCATTTTTGTCATTTTTGTCATTTTTGTCATTTTTGTCATTTTTGTCATTTTTGTCATTTTTGTCATTTTTGTCATTTTTGTCATTTTTGTCATTTTTGTCATTTTTGTCATTTTTGTCATTTTTGTCATTTTTGTCATTTTTGTCATTTTTGTCATTTTTGTCATTTTTGTCATTTTTGTCATTTTTGTCATTTTTGTCATTTTTGTCATTTTTGTCATTTTTGTCATTTTTGTCATTTTTGTCATTTTTGTCATTTTTGTCATTTTTGTCATTTTTGTCATTTTTGTCATTTTTGTCATTTTTGTCATTTTTGTCATTTTTGGCATTTTTGGCATTTTTGGCATTTTTGGCATTTTTGGCATTTTTGGCATTTTTGTCATTTTTGTCATTTTTGTCATTTTTGTCATTTTTGTCATTTTTGTCATTTTTGTCATTTTTGTCATTTTTGTCATTTTTGTCATTTTTGTCATTTTTGTCATTTTTGTTATTTTTGTCATTTCTGTCATTTTTGTCATTTTTGTCATTTTTGTCATTTTTGTCATTTTTGTCATTTTTGTCATTTTTGTCATTTTTGGCATTTTTGGCATTTTTGTCATTTTTGTCATTTTTGTCATTTTTGTCATTTTTGTCATTTTTGTCATTTTTGTCATTTTTGTCATTTTTGTCATTTTTGTCATTTTTGTCATTTTTGTCATTTTTGTCATTTTTGTCATTTTTGTCATTTTTGTCATTTTTGTCATTTTTGTCATTTTTGTCATTTTTGTCATTTTTGTCATTTTTGTCATTTTTGTCATTTTTGGCATTTTTGTCATTTTTGTCATTTTTGTCATTTTTGTCATTTTTGTCATTTTTGTCATTTTTGTCATTTTTGTCATTTTTGTCATTTTTGTCATTTTTGTCATTTTTGTCATTTTTGTCATTTTTGTCATTTTTGTTATTTTTGTAATTCTTGTCAAAAAAATTTATATTAATATTTTAATTATGATGTCGAATGACTAAAAAAATGCATGAAGCGTCGAGATCTTGTGTTATCTCGAAAAAAATGGCCAAAAATCGACGTTGTAGGACTTTTTTCGGAAAATCAGCCGTTGTTTCGTCTTAAATTCAGTTATTTTCCAAAAGTTGAATTTTGGTCAAAAGTTTTTTTTTTTGGGATTACACCATATCCTTATCTTCCATACATTTCTAAATCATTTGGTAAAAAAACATAAATTTTGATTTTTTAAATTTTTTTTGTTTCCCTCCTTAGGTGATTTTTGAGGGTTTAAAAACCGAAATTTAGAGCGCTTCGAGGCACCCCTTATTTTTGTCTGATTGAGCTGAAATTTCGCCATATTTCTTTTAAGTTTGAGTGAGTGTATGAATAGTCCTTATATGAATAGTTAAGAAGGAATGAAAATTTGAAGTACCCACCATTTCTTTTTTGTTTCTCAGAAAATGATTTTAAATTTGATGATATTAAGAAGATTTTCTCGAATCTTTCAAACCAGCATTTGTTTTCAATATTAGTCATCTCTAAGTGGAGCTCACAGTAATTTACAGATTTTTCGTATCTTGAAACAAAATCTTTTGAATGTCTTAAACGAGCTCTGTCCTAAGGTAAACAATTTATTATTACTTGTGATATTATGAGACTGAAATTAGGAGGCATCATTTTGCAGGTTTGAACTTGAAACTAATCAGCCATTCCGTTCGAGATTTCTCTTCGTTGAAGGAAATTGAGAAAGTTTTAATTAAACAATTATTTCTATACATTCATTCATATATGAATAGAAAGCTGTCAAAACTGATTGATAGCAACGCTGCTTTTTTTCTACCATCCATTTCAGTGTTTGATCCCGATGTGGTACATGGCCGTCGACATACAGCTGTTCATTTTTGGCATGCTGGCCATGCTGATGATTTGGAAGTGGCCCCGAACGAAGGTGCCATTTTTTGTGCTCGCCTTCGCTTGCGCTGCAATTATCCCGACTTTCACCAGCTACTTCAAGCGTCTGGCTCCGGTAATGGAAAGCAACATGAAGATCGCCAATCGATACAATCGGGCCAACGATTATCAGCTCAAAGACACATCTATTTCCCGTTCCATCAAAATATTGGCGTCTACAGCTTTGGGATGCTGGCCGGCTTCATCTATCATCGGCATCGTGATTCGAAAAAAGAAATTTTGCGCTCGCCCCTCTTCCGGATCCTGTTCATGGCTGCAACGGCTTTGTACGGTTTTTGCATGATCTCCGCATATTGGGCAGTGATCCACAAAAACGATCTCAACCGGATAGCGTCGGCCGTTTACTCGACGCTCTTCAAACAATCGTGGGCCATCGAAACGACGCTCATCCAGCTGGCACTGGCACTTTGCTCGACGCACTACTGGTGGAAGAGAGCCTTCAGCCATTCGTTCTTCGCCGTGGCCGGAAAACTTTGCTACAGTTTTTTCCTCATCCACTTCACCGTCATCGAGATGATCTACGGCCAGGCGGCGGGCCCAATTCACTCAAACGAGCGGCTTGTGGTAGGTCCCCCCGATTTGTTGGAAACGAGATTAAAACTAATTAAAATTTCTTCCTTCAATCAACAGGCCAGCTTCTGTGTCGAGATCTACATGTGGACGATCATGCTGGGGCCGGCATTGGCACTGCTCGTTGAGCTCCCTGCCTCGGCCGCTCTCAAAGAACTGCTCGATCGGCGGAAAGTTGGTCCGATGGTGGTGGGCGATAGCAACGGTGAAGTCCAGCGAGCGCCTAGCAGCGGTCACTAACAACTAACTAACACGGTCACTAACAACTAACTAACGAGAGACGAAGAGGTGTGGCCGCAGCCGGTTCTACGACAATTACTCACCCTTACGTTCTCAACAACAACAACAAACGCAGCTTTGCTTTAATTAGATAACAATTACCCCTTTTAATTTATGACAATACATACCAATGACAACGAAACGGCGATTGTTGTTTGATTCTGAATGATCACAGCTTTGCATATTGAAGAGAACATGTATTTGAATAAATTATATATGGGGTCCTATTCGAATGTTTCGATCGATTTGATTTTATTAAGGTTACATTGGCTGCTGCTGAATCCAAATAATTTATCTAAAAAAAAACCTCACTTTCCGGAAAAAAAAAATGCACAACTTTCGCCAGTTAAAGTCCGTTTCACAAAGAATCTGGTCGCATCTTTTCATTTACTGCAGCGCCCCTAGTTGTCACATCGGGAATCTATTGACAGTGTTTTGATCCGGATGATTTGTTTACTTATTAGTGATAACTTCATCAATATTGAAGCAGTCAGTCAAAAGTTAGCGACGATGGATCGCGAAAGGCGAGAGAAAATTCTGCACACTCACGTAGAAAAACCGACGTGATCAGGGGTAGAGATCGCGAAACTCCTGAAATATCTAAAATCGACTGTAAATTCGGTGTTGCAACTTTACCGGGAGACCCTTACGGTGGATCGAGCAAAACAAACCAGGCGTGAAAGTGGAACATATGACCGGAAGCTGCGAGCAAAGGTAAGTTCACAATAATCTCGGAATCTCCTTGCGAGATTTGGCGAAAAGTTTCAAGACGAACCACAGTACAGCTTGACGAATTTGTTTGCGAGAAGGCCTGCGGTCGTATCATGCAAGCAAATACCCCAACAGGACGCTGAAACAAAACTTGGTTGCCAAAATTAGGGCAAGGAAGTTGTACAAGAAAGTGTTGACCAAGTACAACGGATGCATTTTGATGGACGACGAAACTTACGTCAAAATGGATTTTGGACAAATACCCGGCAACAAATTTTACCTCGCGAAGCGTAAAGGGAATGTTACGGGTAGATTCAAGTTTGTTTTTGCAGATAAATTTGCTCGTAAGTTGATGATTTGGCAAGGGATCTGTAGTCGTGGGAAGAAGACTAAGATTTTCATCACTGGGGACACAATGAATGGAAATGTTTACAAAGAAGAATGTCTCCAGAAGAGGGTTTTGCCATTCATTCGGTCCCACAAAGGTCCGGTGAAGTTCTGGCCGGACCTGGCAAGCTGCCACTACAGCCGGGCAGACAGATGTACAAAAGAAATGGAAAAAGCCTGCGAAAATCAATCCCAAACCTAATCGGGTCAGGGGCAAGGAGGAGCCGCTAGTGGTGAAGGCATCAGAGGGAAAATATGTCTATGTGTTCCGCGTAATGAGGAACAGCGACAGGCTGGTGGGCATAGGAGGTGACGTGAGCAAAATCCGCCGGACGCATTCCTGTGATATAAACCTCTAGCTTAGAAGTGGCTCGTCTTTTTTTTTTATAAGTTGGTAACCACAGGTGGTTAATCCCGATTTACGGATTGTATTCCAAGGAAGTGGCTCGTCTACCGAGGGCTCGGAGTATAGTGCGCTAACGCAGGAAATAATTGATGATAAAGCGGAGATCCTCGACGAGAGATAACCACAGATGAAAAAAACGCTAACGCTTAGAAGAATCTGTGTAAAATTAAGAGTACCAGAACTCAATCCGGATGCGAGATGGTCCTCCAAACCCGGTCAACAGATTGTTGTAAAAAGCACGGCCCTCAATTCTTTACTCTGGGTCCATGGTTTCATAGGTACTCCTACTTTTACTCTAGAGCGCCTCAAAGGAATACTCATAGTCGAGACCACTTTCAGCAAAACCTCTCATCACCACGACTCGAAGTCGGAAAATTCCTCTAACGACTCGAGATCCGACCTCTTCTCTCATCTACTCGAGATCCGACCTCTCCTCTCATCGACTCGGATTCATGTATGTACCTCTTCTCTGGACGACTCAAGGCCCAATCTCGCCACTTGCGACTCGAGATCTGCCCTCTCCTGGCAATGACTCGAGGTAACCACTTATACCCTTCCTATTTTTGATCAAAGGCCTGATCTCTCTTCTTACGACTCGACGAGACCCGACCACTTATCGTAAAAACTCGGGGTCGACCACTCAACTCTCCTCCAACGACTCGAAGCCTGATCTCTTATCTCCAGGATTCAAGGTTAGCCACCGTTATGCCCGTCGTGTGCCGATCGAGAGCCATTTTTTCTAAACTCGCGCCTACTACAGCACCCGCGCGAGACTTAACGCAACTACTCGAATGATTTCCAACGAAGACGTCATCCTACTCCGACTCGAGTGGCACACCCGGCGTCGAGAGCCACTCTACCCGTGAGTATTCCCCGATCGCGGAGTACCCCTCTCCTAACGATTTACACTACGAAGATGATAAAGTCTTATCCCCGCAGCGTCAATCACCGCACTTTTCGGATACTCTCCGAAGGTGTAGCAGGCACGAGCCCACGGCATCTGCTTTGCAGAAGATGTTGCCTTATCTGTGTAGCTTCAAACCGTGGGGTCGGAAGCACTCTACTCGACAGTGACCGTTCGATGGGGTCAGTCCTCTCCGACCGTTGTAAAGGTCTTCCTGTATCCCTTTGGCTGGCTACCCAATACGCAGAAGATTATGCCTTATCTTTGTAGCTACGATCAAGGTATCGGACGCACCCTACTCAAATCCTCACGGCGATGGAGTCATCCTACACCGTTCGCGGACTATCGCTACACAACCTCTGTACTACGTTATTTATTGTTGTATCGGGCCCACAGACGGCAAGTAAGTTGGAACGTACAGTCCCAAACCTCGGACAGGCAAACATCACCTGTTCGGGTGCGGGATCAGACTTGTCTTCTCGCTGGGTTGTCCCACGACTGCAGCCAGTCGAGTCCTCAATGGACAACCTCCTCTTAAAAACCGAGATGAGCATGACGCCCACTACTACGCAGGAGGCCTCGGACGGCAGGGTCCGACATCCGCTGATAGTCCGCATGTTCATCAGCCGCTAAACGCTGTTAGGCTCTGCACGTTACACTGTCTTCTCAGGGCCTGCCTCTCGAGGGTCGGGTCTCGAGTCGTAAGAGGAGGGATCAGGCCCCCTTATCAACAAGAGGAGGGGAGAAGTGGTCACCTCGAGTAATTGCGAGGAGAGGTCAGATTTCAAGTCGTTAGAGGAGAGATCGGGCCTTGAATCGTGCAGAGGAGAGGTAGCCTCGAGTCGATGCAAGGAGGGGTCGGATCTCGAGTCGTTAGAGGAGAGAACAGGCCTCAATTCGCGAAGAGGAGAGGTTTGTGTGGGAATCTCGAGTCACTGCGAGGAGATGTCGGTTCTCAAGTCGTTAGAGGAGAGTTCAGGCGTCGAGTCGTAAGGAGGAGAGGTTTTGCTTAAAGTGGTCTCGTTAATGAGTATTGCCTTGGAGCGCATTAGCGCGAATAGACCTCCCACTATTGAAGCATAGTGTACTAAACAGTTCGAGGTGGGAACCAGGTCTGCGGCCCCAGGTGGACTTTATGGCGTAGGGGTACTTAGTATCATGAGTCGTCCAATTGCACCCATGGAGCACCCAGAGTAGCATACTGGGGGGACTCGGTCGCTCGCCGTGCCTTGGAATGCAATCCGTAAAAAGGATTTACCATCTGGGTGATCAACTTTAAAAAAAGAGCCTGCCTGCCACCGCTCCGTACCGCAAGATTGACGAGGTCACGCTTGACAGTATCCTTTTCTTGCAACTTGCCGAGGTGTTCGCACTGTGGCATGTAGCTGCGCACCTCAGCTGTCGAGGAGCCTCTTACCAAGAGGACTAAATCATCCGCAAATCCTACGAGTTCAGCTCCCGATGGGAGTCTCATTTGTAGGAGCTCGTCGTACGTGATGTTCCACAGGACCAGGCCTTTGGTCTCTTGCAGTGGTCTCAAACAGAGGCGGAGCGCAAGATAATCGTGGAAACCAAGCGAGCCTCGAGCTATGAGCAAAAGGCGGACCTCCAATCGTCAGACGAGAAGTCCTTAGCCTTGAATCGTAACAAGAGGCAGGGTATATATGCTGAAGTTTTTACTTGTCGATGAGCGCTTGAGCGCGGACTTGGTCTCCCATCACGGGTACAGACTTCGTTGCAGGTCCGGATGAGAATTACGGCCAGAGCTTCCAGGCGGACTTTATGGCGTAGGGGTACATAGCATCTAGAGTCGACCAATTGCTCCCCTGGATCAAGAGTAGCATACTGGGGAGTGCGATTTTGGAAGGGCAAAGTATTGACCTCTGTGGCACTCCCCGAGACCTCTTTTGTCCGTATGTCCTCACCGATCATATACTGAAGTAGATTGGCGATTGTAGAAACAAGAACGACGACGCAATCGCTGCCTAACTGACGCCGTTGAAGGCGATCTTCACGTCCAGGTTGACCAATGACAGAGCGGATGGCGACTGCGGTGCTGCGTCCTCTACGGAAACCAAACTGTTTCTCCAAGAGTCCGCCCTCACTTTCGATGTACCTCTGGAGTCGGTTTTGATTCACCTTCTCCAAGACCTTACCCGCTGTGTCCAGTGAACAGATCGGACAGTACGCTGATGGGTCTCCTGGAGGCTTACCTAGTTTTGGAAACATTTCGGGCACCTCCCTGATCGCGGCCTTCACTGCGACACGTTTGAAATGCCTTCCGGTCCGGGGGCCTTCCGTGCTGTTTGAAGAGTGCCCTAAACTCCACTCTCCCTTTAGGGTCCTTGTGTTCAGCATCCTGCGCTTTACCCTATGGAAGTCGGCCTGCAGACCCGCGATTTCCTCTGTTCATCAGTAGACGGGTGGCCTAGTGTCTTAACGTTTGGCCCTTCTCGTCATCGCAGCATCGCAAGTGCTAGCTTATACCCTCGTCAGTTTTCCGGTGGACAGGCTGTCCAGGTTCCTCTCCCAATGCAACACCTCGACAAAAACGTACTGGTCGAATTGTAATGTCTTCCAGAGATGTTCACCTGTCCTAGATCCTCATCTACCTGTCTGCGTACTTCAGCCCAACCGATAGAGGATCGCGAAGTGATCGCTATGCATGCTTATCATCCAATCGCACAGCAACCCCGGGCTACCGAAGGTGACATCTAGATATGGTTGACTCGCTTCCGTTCCTGTGGTAGATCCTAGTGTTACATACGTTTGCAGAGGGTCTACATTCAGCCTTGCCCGCCTGCCTTGGGAGCTGGAATCCTTATGCCAAAAATTCTTTTCCAAGCATTTAATCTTTGGTAATCGCTGTATGTTTCAGCGCATTTTTGGCATAGAGTTAGCGCCGAGTGGCATTAAAATTGTGTGACCTCTTTTTTGGGTGTAAGGTTGCCAGTCCCAAAGTTGCCAGCCAACGGAGGGAGAAAGACCGGACCGGACCGGAGCTTCCGAATCTACCAATGCAGCATACACAGATAAGACTATTCCACATGTTGAATTATGACGCCTTATTTCTACGGTTTGTTGTAAAATTTGAGTTGATCAAAATATTGAAGTTTCAACAGCCGCTGTTGTTCGAAAAAAAATGCATACTGAAAAACTGACTGGCACATGGTGCCAAATATATTCAAGAAGCAAATAAACATAAACATCACTTTTGAATGTTGGCTTTTGGCCAGCAATTCGTTGAAAAATTGATATTTTTGCAAATGACATGTTCAGTGGCGGGATATCTATTGCAAAAGATATTTAATTTCAAACACTTTAAGATTTTTGGAATCGATCGAAATTTTAGCTCGCTATCCTTAGTATGCTAAGTCTACCCTCCTTCTAGTTAATTTTTTTCTCTTCGCCTAATAGAAACATCATAAAACCAAAACCAAAATAAAGATTTTTTGCACTTTAATCCGTGTTGAGTTTTATGTAGATGCCTTAAACCAGAAAGCTCCTAAAGATCTAGACGTCCGATTAACAGCTAACGGGGAGATGTGTGCTTCAGGGCACAAAACATAAAAATCAATTTATCTTCTGAATTCTTTACCCAATTCGACCGAGCTGCCGAGACGCGATCTCAATCATTAACTGTTGACACCATTTGGAGAAACACATCAAAAGTTCATTTAATGGCAAAATGAGTTGATTATTTTTAGTTGCAGCTTTGATCGATTCCGTGCGTCGTCGTCGTCGTCGCTTCGAGGAGGTTCTCAAAGAAGAACACCAAGGTGGATTCAACCTCGGCCGGCAAATTCGACTAACACCATTTTCATTTTTCGGTTGGATATTTTGAGGCTCGAAATGCAACCCGCCTGAAAATTTGCACGCAGCTCAACGTGTTGATGACCCCCCGAAGACAACTTCAAGAATGGGTAGATTTTGGGTATGGAACCATGACGCTGTTGCCCCGATGTTGGAGTTTGTTTCAGTTAGTTTTTGTTTTGGTTTTTTTTTTTGCTATTTTAATTCGGAGGCCTCTAGCCATCTGGCTACTTCTAAGGGTGGATTAGTTTGACAAAAGTCTTCGATTGGGTCGAATCGTTTTCCGAAAACAACTTACCGAGCCTGGTGGCTTTGAGTTTGAGAGGTGGAAACTTGTGCCAAAGGGTATAGAGTATTAGGAGTTTGTTGTTGTTGATCGAGTAAATAACGAATGTGTTAGTTTTAGGTTTTTAAATATTGACAGTGTATTGGTAGTTTAACGTCATTGTGCAAAAAGATCATTTGACAAACTGTTGACAAACTAAAAAGTGCTACCGCCAAAGAAAAATATCCGATGAAAATGGCCAGCATCGTAAACTTCTCCTGGGTAACGCTCGGTCTGTTGGGACTTTTAATAGCCGCGCCTTATTTGAACCATCAAATCATTCAAGCCAATCAACAAACCGAATTTATCGAATGTAAGTATCTCGATCGACAAAACAGACAATCAACAAAAGCAGATCACTTTTGTTAGCGTCTTTTTAAACAAAAATGTTTTTTATGTCTTTCGACTTCAGATGCCGAGTATGTAAAGTTTCCTAAACTGTTTGTGTACGATGATTTCGAACGCTGCAGAAACCTTTATAAAACCGACTATCTGTACTGTGTGGTGCAGGCAAGAATCGCTCCGAATTCAAGTTCCAACCTCTGGAGGAATATAAGCGTAAGTACAATACGGTGTCTTCGAAAAAAATCGTCAGGGGTCTAAATAATTTAAGGAAAAAACATCGAATTCTCCAATTTCTTGCGGTCAAAACTAATTGAAAAACGAAAAAAAAAATTATCGCAACCTATTTGAAACCTAATCTGCAGCAAAAAGTAAAAAGTTTAAACAGAAATTTGAAGGTATAAAATAAAAATTTCTGACAGCACTGTAGAGTCTTTCAGTCATTTGCAGTCTATTTCAATCCTTTTGGTTTTTTTTCTTTTGAGGTTTTTCAGTTTTTTTTTTAATTTTTCATAGCTTTTGATGGGTTTTTTTTATAAATATTCTGACTTTTTGTCTTTCTGTCTTTCCGTATTTCATTCTTACCGTCTTACCGTTTTTCCGTCTTTCCGTCTTGCCGTCTTACCGTCTTAACGTCTTGACGTCTTACCATCTTACCGTCTTAACGTCTTACCGTCTTACCGTCTTTCCATCTTGCCGTCTTACAGTCTTACCGTCTTTCCGTCTTACAGTCTAACCATCTTACCGTCTTATCGTCTTACCGTCTTACCGTCCTACCGTCTTACCGTCTTACCGTCTTACCGTCTTACCGTCTTACCGTCTTACCGTTTTACCGTCTTAACGTCTTATAGTTTTACCGTCTTACCGTCTGACCGTCTTATCGTCTTACCGTCTTAACGTCTTATAGTTTTACCGTCTTACCGTCTGACCGTCTTATCGTCTTACCGTCTTAACGTCTTAACGTCTTAACGTCTTACCGTCTTACCGTCTAACCGTCTTACCGTCTTACCGTCTAACCGTCTTGCCGTCATACTGTCTTATCGTCTTACCGTCTTAACGTCTTAACGTCGTACCGTCTTACCGTCTTAACGCCTTACCGTACGGTCTAACCGTCTTACCGTCTAACCGTCTTGCCGTCATACCGTCATACCGTCTTATCGTCTTAACGTCTTAACGTCTCAACACCTTACCGCATTACCGTTTTACCGTCTCAACACCTTACCGTCTTACCGTCTTACCGTCATACCGTCATACCGTCTTACCGTCTTACCGTCTTACCGTCTTACCGTCTTACCGTCTTACTGTCGTACCGTCTTACCGTCTTACCGTCTTACCGTCTTACCGTCTTACCGTCTTACCGTCTTACCGTCTTACCGTCTTACCGTCTAACCGTCTTACCGTCTTGCCGTCTTACCATCTTACCGTCTTACCGTCTTACCGTCTTACCGTCTTACCGTATGACCGTCTTATCGTCTTAACGTCTTACCGTCTTACCGTCTTACCGCCTTACCGTCTTACCATCTTACCGTCTAAACGTCTTACCATCTTACCGTCTTACCGTCTTGCCGTCTTACCGTCTTACCGTCTTACCGTCTGATCGTCTTACCATCTTACCGTCTTATCGTCGTACCGTCTGACCATCTTATCGTCTTACCGTCTTACCGTCTGACCGCCTTATCTTTTAAACGTCTAACCGTCTTAACGTCTTATCTTGTTATCGTCTTACCGTCTTATCGTCTTACCGTCTTACCGTCTTATCGTCTTACCGTCTTACCGTCTTACCGTCTTGCCGTCTTACCGTCTTGCCGTCTTACCATCTTACCGTCTTACCGCCTTACCGTCTTACCGTCTTACCGTCTTACCGTCTTACCGTCTTACCGTCTTACCGTCTTACCGTCTTACCGTCTTACCGTCTTACCGTCTTACCGTCTTACTGTCTTACCGCATTACCGTCTTACCGTCTTATCGTCTTTCTGTCTTTCTGTGCCACAGAGTTTTATACCTCTTTCGAGTAAACATATTTTGTAATTTTCCAACTTTCCATCTCAATTTGTAAATTTTTGTTAAAAATACAGGTTTCAATTTTTTTCCATGAAAGTTTTTCAAATTCTGATAGTTTTTGCTGAGAGTAAAAAAATTGAAAACTAGTTAAAAAACACCATAATTGTATGTGGAATTTTATTGATGGTCCATCTGATTTCTTTCCTTGCCAAATTCTCCCCAAATAGGCATTCTCCCAAGATTCCCGCCATTACGATCACTCGCTGTTGCAGTACGGGCTCTGTATGGCAGATTGCGAAGGTCGGCTGCAACCCCCGGATCCCGTTGCTCAAGCCCCACCTTCCGCAGCCGGCAGCAACAGCAGCTCAATAGTGGAGGTCTTCTCATCGGATCGCGGCGTTGCTCGATCAGCACGCGCATGCATAAATCGACAAATCGCGGACCGTTACCAGCTGCGGGTGGAGCCACGAGTTTCCGTTCGGCATTGCTACCGGGAGGCTAACGATCGGCCGCGGTTTGGTGAGTTGAGGGGAGGTTTGCTGATTCTACCTTTTTGTTTTTTTGCTTTTATTTTCATACTTCGACTTGATGGTATCATTCAGATGTCAATCTGCTGCAAACTTCATTGAACAATGCTAGCGCGCGAATGAATTGTTGAGGTATTTTTGGGCTATGAAACTAGATTAGTAGTTAATAAAACGTCTTCTAGAGCAAGTTGATCAGCCATGTTTCAAAGAACATTTACATGAAGTAAATGAGAGTTCATTAGCCTGATCGTTTACCTTAAATATTTGCTGTATTTTCACAATTTTGACAATTTTGACAATTTTGACAATTTTGACAATTTTGACAATTTTGACAATTTTGACAATTTTGACAATTTTGACAATTTTGACAATTTTGACAATTTTCAAAATTTTGACAATTTTGACAATTTTGACAATTTTGACAATTTTGACAATTTTGACAATTTTGACAATTTTGACAATTTTGACAATTTTGACAATTTTGACAATTTTGACAATTTTGGCAATTTTGACAATTTTGACAATTTTGACAATTTGGACAATTTTGATAATTTTGACAATTTTGACAATTTTGACAATTTTGACAATTTTGACAATTTTGACAATTTTGACAATTTTGACAATTTTGACAATTTTGACAATTTTGACAATTTTGACAATTTTGACAATTTTGACAATTTTGACAATTTTGACAATTTTGATAATTTTGACAATTTTGACAATTTTGACAATTTTGACAATTTTGACAATTTTGACAATTTTGACAATTTTGACAATTTTGACAATTTTGACAATTTTGACAATTTTGACAATTTTGACAATTTTGACAATTTTGACAATTTTGACAATTTTGACAATTTTGACAATTTTGACAATTTTGACAATTTTGACAATTTTGACAATTTTGACAATTTTGACAATTTTGACAATTTTGACAATTTTGACAATTTTGACAATTTTGACAATTTTGACAATTTTGACAATTTTGACAATTTTGACAATTTTGACAATTTTGACAATTTTGACAATTTTGACAATTTTGACAATTTTGACAATTTTGACAATTTTGACAATTTTGGCAATTTTGACAATTTTGACAATTTTGACAATTTGGACAATTTTGATAATTTTGACAATTTTGACAATTTTGACAATTTTGACAATTTTGACAATTTTGACAATTTTGACAATTTTGACAATTTTGACAATTTTGACAATTTTGACAATTTTGACAATTTTGACAATTTTGACAATTTTGACAATTTTGACAATTTTGACAATTTTGACAATTTTGACAATTTTGACAATTTTGACAATTTTGACAATTTTGATAATTTTGACAATTTTGACAATTTTGACAATTTTGACAATTTTGACAATTTTGACAATTTTGACAATTTTGACAATTTTGACAATTTTGACAATTTTGACAATTTTGACAATTTTGACAATTTTGACAATTTTGACAATTTTGACAATTTTGACAATTTTGACAATTTTGACAATTTTGACAATTTTGACAATTTTGACAATTTTGACAATTTTGACAATTTTGACAATTTTGACAATTTTGACAATTTTGACAATTTTGACAATTTTGACAATTTTGACAATTTTGACAATTTTGACAATTTTGACAATTTTGACAATTTTGACAATTTTGACAATTTTGACAATTTTGACAATTTTGACAATTTTGACAATTTTGACAATTTTGACAATTTTGACAATTTTGACAATTTTGACAATTTTGACAATTTTGACAATTTTGACAATTTTGACAATTTTGACAATTTTGACAATTTTGACAATTTTGACAATTTTGACAATTTTGACAATTTTGACAATTTTGACAATTTTGACAATTTTGACAATTTTGACAATTTTGACAATTTTGATAATTTTGACAATTTTGACAATTTTCAAAATTTTGACAATTTTGACAATTTTGACAATTTTGACAATTTTGACAATTTTGACAATTTTGACAATTTTGACAATTTTGACAATTTTGACAATTTTGACAATTTTGATAATTTTGACAATTTTGACAATTTTGACAATTTTGACAATTTTGACAATTTTGACAATTTTGACAATTTTGACAATTTTGACAATTTTGACAATTTTGACAATTTTGACAATTTTGACAATTTTGACAATTTTGACAATTTTGACAATTTTGACAATTTTGACAATTTTGATAATTTTGACAATTTTGACAATTTTGACAATTTTGACAATTTTGACAATTTTGACAATTTTGACAATTTTGACAATTTTGACAATTTTGACAATTTTGACAATTTTGACAATTTTGACAATTTTGACAATTTTGACAATTTTGACAATTTTGACAATTTTGACAATTTTGACAATTTTGACAATTTTGACAATTTTGACAATTTTGACAATTTTGACAATTTTGACAATTTTGACAATTTTGACAATTTTGACAATTTTGACAATTTTGATAATTTTGACAATTTTGACAATTTTGACAATTTTGACAATTTTGACAATTTTGACAATTTTGACAATTTTGACAATTTTGACAATTTTGACAATTTTGACAATTTTGACAATTTTGACAATTTTGACAATTTTGACAATTTTGACAATTTTGACAATTTTGACAATTTTGACAATTTTGACAATTTTGACAATTTTGACAATTTTGACAATTTTGACAATTTTGACAATTTTGACAATTTTGACAATTTTGACAATTTTGACAATTTTGACAATTTTGACAATTTTGACAATTTTGACAATTTTGACAATTTTGACAATTTTGACAATTTTGACAATTTTGACAATTTTGACAATTTTGACAATTTTGACAATTTTGACAATTTTGACAATTTTGACAATTTTGACAATTTTGACAATTTTGACAATTTTGACAATTTTGACAATTTTGACAATTTTGACAATTTTGACAATTTTGACAATTTTGACAATTTTGACAATTTTGACAATTTTGACAATTTTGACAATTTTGACAATTTTGACAATTTTGGCAATTTTGACAATTTTGACAATTTTGACAATTTTGACAATTTTGACAATTTTGACAATTTTGATAATTTTGACAATTTTGACAATTTTCAAAATTTTGACAATTTTGACAATTTTGACAATTTTGACAATTTTGACAATTTTGACAATTTTGACAATTTTGACAATTTTGACAATTTTGATAATTTTGACAATTTTGACAATTTTGACAATTTTGACAATTTTGACAATTTTGACAATTTTGACAATTTTGACAATTTTGACAATTTTGACAATTTTGACAATTTTGACAATTTTGACAATTTTGACAATTTTGACAATTTTGATAATTTTGACAATTTTGACAATTTTGACAATTTTGACAATTTTGACAATTTTGACAATTTTGACAATTTTGACAATTTTGACAATTTTGACAATTTTGACAATTTTGACAATTTTGACAATTTTGACAATTTTGACAATTTTGATAATTTTGACAATTTTGACAATTTTGACAATTTTGACAATTTTGACAATTTTGACAATTTTGACAATTTTGACAATTTTGACAATTTTGACAATTTTGACAATTTTGACAATTTTGACAATTTTGACAATTTTGACAATTTTGACAATTTTGACAATTTTGACAATTTTGACAATTTTGACAATTTTGACAATTTTGACAATTTTGACAATTTTGACAATTTTGACAATTTTGACAATTTTGACAATTTTGACAATTTTGACAATTTTGACAATTTTGACAATTTTGACAATTTTGACAATTTTGACAATTTTGACAATTTTGACAATTTTGACAATTTTGACAATTTTGACAATTTTGACAATTTTGACAATTTTGACAATTTTGACAATTTTGACAATTTTGACAATTTTGACAATTTTGACAATTTTGACAATTTTGACAATTTTGACAATTTTGACAATTTTGACAATTTTGACAATTTTGACAATTTTGACAATTTTGACAATTTTGACAATTTTGACAATTTTGACAATTTTGACAATTTTGACAATTTTGACAATTTTGACAATTTTGACAATTTTGACAATTTTGACAATTTTGATAATTTTGACAATTTTGACAATTTTCAAAATTTTGACAATTTTGACAATTTTGACAATTTTGACAATTTTGACAATTTTGACAATTTTGACAATTTTGACAATTTTGACAATTTTGACAATTTTGACAATTTTGACAATTTTGACAATTTTGACAATTTTGACAATTTTGACAATTTTGACAATTTTGACAATTTTGACAATTTTGAAAATTTTAAAAATTTTAAAAATTTTGACAATTTTGAAAATTTTGACAATTTCGACCATTTTGACAATTTTGACAATTTTGACAATTTTGACAACTTTGACAATTTTGACAATTTTGACAATTTTGACAATTTTGACAATTTTGACAATTTTGACAATTTTGACAATTTTGACAATTTTGACAATTTTGACAATTTTGACAATTTTGACAATTTTGACAATTTTGACAATTTTGACAATTTTGACAATTTTGACAATTTTGACAATTTTGACAATTTTGACAATTTTGACAATTTTGACAATTTTGACCATTTTGACAATTTTGACAATTTTGACAATTTTGACAATTTTGACAATTTTGACGATTTTGACAATTTTGACAATTTTGACAATTTTGAAAATTTTAAAAATTTTGAAAATTTTGAAAATTTTGAAAATTTTGAAAATTTTGAAAATTTTGAAAATTTTGAAAATTTTGAAAATTTTGAAAATTTTGAAAATTTTGATAATTTTGATAACTTTGACAATTCTTACAATTTTGAAAATATTCACAATTAAGACAATTTTGACAATTTTGACAATTTTGACAATTTTGACAATTTTGACAATTTTGACAATTTTGACAATTTTGACAATTTTGACAATTTTGACAATTTTGACAATTTTGACAATTTTGACAATTTTGACAATTTTGACAATTTTGACAATTTTGACAATTTTGACAATTTTGACAATTTTGACAATTTTGACAATTTTGACAATTTTGACAATTTTGACAATTTTGACAATTTTGACAATTTTGACAATTTTGACAATTTTGACAATTTTGACAATTTTGACAATTTTGACAATTTTGACAATTTTGACAATTTTGACAATTTTGACAATTTTGACAATTTTGATAATTTTGACAATTTTGACAATTTTGACAATTTTGACAATTTTGACAATTTTGACAATTTTGACAATTTTGACAATTTTGACAATTTTGACAATTTTGACAATTTTGACAATTTTGACAATTTTGACAATTTTGACAATTTTGACAATTTTGACAATTTTGACAATTTTGACAATTTTGACAATTTTGACAATTTTGACAATTTTGACAATTTTGACAATTTTGACAATTTTGACAATTTTGACAATTTTGACAATTTTGACAATTTTGATAATTTTGACAATTTTGACAATTTTGACAATTTTGACAATTTTGACAATTTTGACAATTTTGACAATTTTGACAATTTTGACAATTTTGACAATTTTGACAATTTTGACAATTTTGACAATTTTGACAATTTTGACAATTTTGACAATTTTGACAATTTTGACAATTTTGACAATTTTGACAATTTTGACAATTTTGACAATTTTGACAATTTTGACAATTTTGACAATTTTGACAATTTTGACAATTTTGACAATTTTGACAATTTTGACAATTTTGACAATTTTGACAATTTTGACAATTTTGACAATTTTGACAATTTTGACAATTTTGACAATTTTGACAATTTTGACAATTTTGACAATTTTGACAATTTTGACAATTTTGACAATTTTGACAATTTTGACAATTTTGACAATTTTGACAATTTTGACAATTTTGACAATTTTGACAATTTTGACAATTTTGACAATTTTGACAATTTTGACAATTTTGACAATTTTGACAATTTTGACAATTTTGACAATTTTGACAATTTTGACAATTTTGACAATTTTGACAATTTTGACAATTTTGACAATTTTGACAATTTTGACAATTTTGACAATTTTGGCAATTTTGACAATTTTGACAATTTTGACAATTTTGACAATTTTGACAATTTTGATAATTTTGACAATTTTGACAATTTTCAAAATTTTGACAATTTTGACAATTTTGACAATTTTGACAATTTTGACAATTTTGACAATTTTGACAATTTTGACAATTTTGACAATTTTGACAATTTTGACAATTTTGACAATTTTGACAATTTTGACAATTTTGACAATTTTGACAATTTTGACAATTTTGACAATTTTGACAATTTTGACAATTTTGACAATTTTGACAATTTTGACAATTTTGACAATTTTGACAATTTTGACAATTTTGACAATTTTGACAATTTTGACAATTTTGACAATTTTGACAATTTTGACAATTTTGACAATTTTGACAATTTTGACAATTTTGACAGTTTTGACAATTTTGACAATTTTGACAATTTTGACAATTTTGACAATTTTGACAATTTTGACAATTTTGACAATTTTGACAATTTTGACAATTTTGACAATTTTGACAATTTTGACAATTTTGACAATTTTGACAATTTTGACAATTTTGACAATTTTGACAATTTTGACAATTTTGACAATTTTGACAATTTTGACAATTTTGACAATTTTGACAATTTTGACAATTTTGACAATTTTGACAATTTTGACAATTTTGACAATTTTGACAATTTTGACAATTTTGACAATTTTGACAATTTTGACAATTTTGACAATTTTGACAATTTTGACAATTTTGACAATTTTGACAATTTTGACAATTTTGACAATTTTGACAATTTTGACAATTTTGACAATTTTGACAATTTTGACAATTTTGACAATTTTGACAATTTTGACAATTTTGACAATTTTGACAATTTTGACAATTTTGATAATTTTGACAATTTTGACAATTTTCAAAATTTTGACAATTTTGACAATTTTGACAATTTTGACAATTTTGACAATTTTGACAATTTTGACAATTTTGACAATTTTGACAATTTTGACAATTTTGACAATTTTGACAATTTTGACAATTTTGACAATTTTGACAATTTTGACAATTTTGACAATTTTGACAATATTGAAAATTTTAAAAATTTTAAAAATTTTGACAATTTTGAAAATTTTGACAATTTCGACCATTTTGACAATTTTGACAATTTTGACAATTTTGACAACTTTGACAATTTTGACAATTTTGACAATTTTGACAATTTTGACAATTTTGACAATTTTGACAATTTTGACAATTTTGACAATTTTGACAATTTTGACAATTTTGACAATTTTGACAA